>NC_143517.1:41299986-41574986 GCF_031878675.1 Megascapheus bottae
TGGCTTTTTTCTATGTATGTGGTACCAAGGAATCGAACCCTGGTCCTCATGCATGCTAGGCAAGTACTCTACCACTAGACTAAACTCCAAGCCCCCTGGCTTTGAATCTTGATCCATAAATCTCATCTTCCTGAGCATCTAGAATATATAGGTATGAGTCATCATCCTGTGGCCCCCTTTTTTATTCATTGAGAAAAGTCTCCAAAGGTGCCAGACACTTTGCGTGATTATCTAGTTATAGATCAGAAACAAAGTAGTTAAATTCCTCAAGACTCATGAGAGAGTTTACTTTTGTCCTGCCAAAGCTTATTAACCATAGCTTAGATATAGTCATATATATTATACATTTATAAGTTTATACACAGAATATGACCTATTATTGGCACTATTTCATTATTGCTGGTTAGAAATTAAGTCTTTAGGTTCTTGTAAACTTTTCCTGTCTGGGACAGCTTCAAACTATAATCCTCATACCTGAGCCTGTTGAGTAGTTAGGATTTCAGGCATGAGCCACTGGTGTGTAGCCTGGCTAGCATTCTAAAAAGATGAAATCAAATAGTACACAAAAAATACTACTGGGGGCCGGGAGTTTGGCCTAGTGGTAGAGTACTTGCCTAGCATGCATGAAGACCCGGGTTTGATTCCTTGATTCCACATGCATAGAAAAAAGCTAGAAGTGGTGCTGAGGCTCAAGTGGTAGAGCTCTAGCCTTGAGAAAGTCCAAGGACAGGGCTCAGGCCCTGAGCTCAAGCCCAGGACTGGCCAAAAAAAAAAAAAAAAAAATACTACTGTATATAGGACATAACAATGGATTGTAGTGTGAAATGGGTTTCTAGTCTAAAGTTTTGATCTGAATTCTGTGACATTGTCCAATATAATTTATTCTCTAGAAATAATATAAAGTCCAAAGGAAAAATATCAAGGAGATTGTCTTTAGAATGATATCAGAGAGAATAGTATAATAAATAGTAATAATACTGTTGGTCATTGTAGCTTTAATAACACTAAAGAGTGATTCTGTGATCCAGATGCTACTGGCTTATGCCTATAATCCTAGCTATTTAGGAGGATGAGCCAGTTCTGGCAGGAAAATTCCTAAGGCTTTTTTTTTTTTTCTTGGCTAGTCCTGGGGCTTGAACTCAGAGCCTGGGCACTGTCCTTGAAGTGCTTTTGCTCAAGGATAGCACTCTACCACTTGAACCACAGTGCCACTTCTGGCTTTTTCTATTTATGTGGTTCTGAGGAATCCAACCCATGGCTTCATGTCAGGCAAGCACTCAGCCACATTCCCAGCCTCCTTAAACTTGATCTCTAATTAACCACCAAAAAGCTTTATGTGGAGCTGTGGTTCAAGTGGTAGAACACTAACTTTAAGTGAAAAAGCTTAGGGACAGCATTGGAGTTCAAGCCCCAGAACTGGCACAATCAATCGATAACTACTCAATGTTTATGTTATTATGAATATGTGAGTACCAATTGCAGTTATATAGGTCTGGATTATACATGATAAGATGATATGTATGTCATACAAATCAAAGGGTATTTTGACTCTGTAGATAGACCTTCACAGGTTCCAATTCCAGTTTGTCCCCTTATATACTGCTGTAAGGTCTTCTTCCATGATTCTCTTCCTCCATCCTTGAGTTGATCCTGATTGGCCCTGCAGACAAGGAGGTTAATGATTGAAGACAGTCAGTGCGGGGGAGGTAGTGGTGAGCGGGTATTAAAATTGGTTCCATCAGCTGCTATGGACATTATTTAAATATTATCTGTAATGTAAATGAGGGAATATGAATGTTCAAGGAACCCACTGAAGGCCCCAGGGCTTGGAAAGATGAGAACAGAAAATTAAGTTTGTGTGTTTCCACTGTCAATTGTCCTTCCTTCTAGTAACCCAGCTGCCACCCAGTAGATGGACTTGTAGAATAATAACCCCAGGGCCGGGAGTTTGGCCTAGTGGTAGAGTGTTTGCCTTGCATGCACGAAGACCCGGGTTCGATTCCTTGGTACCACATACATAGAAAAAAACCAGAAATGGTGCTGAGGCTCAAGTGGTAGAGCTTTAACCTTGAGAAAGTCCAAGGACAGTGCTCAGGCCCTGAGCTCAAGCCCAGGACTGGCAAAAAAAAAAAAAAAATTCAGACAGAATAATAATCCCAAAGTTCCTATCTTCTTCTTCTTTTTAAGTATCTTATTAGTCTGAGATGCATGCCCACTGAATATGCAATAGCACACAGAGTCATTTCCAGCATTCCGACTTCATTACTTCACTAGCCCAGACAGTATCTGAACCTTTCACAAGAGAAGCAATTTTTATATTAATTATGCCACTGCTTTTAATCTCCAACAATATATACAAAAATAATTAAAAGGGGGTAGTTATAATTTCCCAAGCACATGAAGCTTAATTAAGGTGAAGGAATTAGTGTTTCCTTTGACTAGATTCCAACATCACACACACACACACACACACACACACAGTGTGAAGAAAACAGGCTTCAAAAGCAACTTTTAAGCCTATTAAAACACCACTGTTTATATGCAAAAGGTGAAAAAAATTAGAAAGATTACAAGAGGATCTTTCCTTAACAATTGAAATTGGATTGAATCCCATCTTTTCTGTACAGAATAAAAATTGTCAGAAACACTTAGGGACGCTATTGTATATTTAGGCATATGTAGTAGCCCTTTGATGAAACACTGTAGTTTAGCATCTTTCCCCCAGACACCAACACCCCTTGTTTTCTTAGAAAGGCTAACTTTCGAACTTTTCTTTTAGTTTTTTGTAGTGCTGGAAGGGTATGGTGATGGTTTCTTGCTTGCTTCCTCTCTATAAGCAACCTAAACTTGCTCTTGGTCAAGAATTTGCAGTGCTCCCAAAAGGCTTAGTCTTCCTCCCTTGAAGTCACCTTCCTCAGCTCCTCCACAGGCTGATTCTTATTAAAGGAAGAACAGTGATACCAGTATCACTTAATTTGCAAGACAAATGAGGCAATGCTTATAAATAGAGCTTTGACATCCAATGGACCTGAATCCAAATCACACGTTTATTTATTAGCAGCCCCTAACTTCTTGTTTCATGGGTAGGTAGAGAGAAAAAGAGGAGAAGGTGGTGATGGTGATAGAGGAAGAGGCTGACTCCTGCTTCATGGAGAAATTATAAGGGTGAAAAAAGAAAAAAGAGGGGCTGGGAGCATGACCTAGTGGTAGAGTGCTTGACGACCATGCACGAAGCCCTGGGTTTGATTCCTCAGCATCAGAAACACAGAAAAAGCTGAAAGTGGCGCTGTGGTTCAGTGGTAGAGCGCTAGCCTTCCAATGACAGCACCCAGGCCCTGAGTTCAAGTGCCAGGGTTGGTATTAAAAAAAAAAAAAGAAAAAGTCTCGTTGACAAAGGATTTAGTAAAGGTGTGGCATGAATCTTTAAGGTCTCAATCATCAGAGCGTTGGTACTAGTATCCTAAAAGCATTTGCATTTTAGTGCCTTTATTTTGAAGGCATGAGCATTTCTGGGTGGGATTCAGGATGCGGAGTAGGTGCTGCCTGAGTGTCTCGGGGTGGGAGGGTGACTTAGCCCTCTTGTACATGGTATTACGTTCATCACGAAGGAAAGCGTCTCTGGGGAAGAACAATCTGTCTCATGAGGTTATTGATAACAGAGGTAGGCTCTCACTGACAGAGGTAGTGCTTCTGAAGGCTACATGGAGAGACGCAAAAGTATCCAAAGGATTTAGAACCAAGACTATCCAAATGCAAAACCATTACCCAAGATGAGGAATCAGACTATCCACATCAACTGCCCCTGGGGGTTGTGTTAGAAAAGTATCTGTTTTTTAAGCTACATTCCAGACCTACCGTGGTCCAGACCATCATCTCCATTCTATTAGCCTTTCCTAGGTCACTCTGCTATACCCAACATTTGAGAAGCATTGTCACAGAGTCCCTATCATAGGTGGCAGGTAATCTGCAAGAACCTAGAACCACAGTGCTTTGGAAGGCATCCTACCAAGCTCTAGAGAATGTACAGGGTCACATGCAGCCACATGCCTGCTCTGACATGTCAAGGACACACAGCCTTTGCCACACTCTTGTGGTGTGATAGTAGCATGAGATGGACCTCTCCCTTTCTTGTGTCTTCCCTCATGCTTCCAGCAGAGTGTGTAATCTAGGATTACTCTTCTTTTTTATTTTATTTTATTTTGTTTTTTGGTCAGTTGTGGTGCTTGAACTCAGAGCCTCAGCACTGCCCCTGATTCTTCTGCTCAAGACTAGTGCTCTATCATGTTAAGCCACAATGCTGCTTCCAGTTTTTAGGTGGTTAATTGGAGATAAGAGTCTCATGGGATTTCTTGTCCAGGTTGGCTTTGAACTGTGCTCCTCAGATCTGAGCCTTCTCAGTAGCTAGGATTATAGGTGTGAGCCACTGGGGGCTGGCTACGATTACTCTTCTGCATGTACATTATCAAGATTAACAACTATCTGGATCTTGTTTTTCCTTTTTCTATTTGAATGGGTGAGAAGAATTAGGAAAAAGAAAAAGGAAAATCAAGAATTCATGACAGGCATAGCAATAGCAGCAATATAAAGCATAGGGTATCATGGGAACATGCAGATTCCACAGAAATTATTTTAGTGTTTCCTCACTCTCTATGCTTTAAGCTCTAATAGAAAGCAGTATTTGATAGTATAGAGGCTAAATCTAGAATATAGGTGTTCTGGGTGCTGGTAGCTCTAGCTTATAATCTTAGCTACTTTAGGAGGCTGAGATCTGATGAGCTGGGTTCAAAGATAGCTAAGGCAAAAGAGTCCAGGAGACTCTTTATCTCTAAGTAACAGCAGGAAGCTAGAAATAGAGGTACGGTTCAGTGTCTATTATTGAATGCAAAAGCTAAAGGACAGGGCCCAGGCCCTGAATTCAATCTGTAGTACTCACACAATATAACAAATAAATACAATAAAGTAAATGGGCCCTAAGTCTAATGCCTAGCCCTTAAGAGATCAATGGAAACTCATAGATGCTGGAGAGATCACTACACTAAAGATAGAGGCAATAAGTCAAGAACTGGAAAGAAAGCTGCAAGAAAGGCATGGAGCACATCATTTTCCTCAGCTCCAGAGGAACCTGTTCTACTAGCACGTTGGTTTCCTGCATTTAACCTCCAGAATTGACATAGCATAAATTTCTGTTGTTTCAAGTCACTCTATTCCTGTTCATTTATTACAATAAAGTAGCTCAGAAAACTAATATAGCAGCAATTCTCATACTAGTTGGAACTAAGGACATTTGTTCAATTTGGACTTGAGAAACTTTCTTGAGGAGATAAATTAAGGGAGGTTTCAGATTTGGTGACTGAGTTTGTTTCTACTCCATGGGTTCTAAGCGTTGAAGCAAGCCATACTCATCCAAGAATGTGAACACAGCTGTCAGAAATAGGAGACACAGCAAGGAACATTTTATGCCTTAGACACATGAACATGGAGAAAGCAACATCATCAAATGTGGTGGAGTTGTTGTACCATCTGTAGAAAACAAACAAAGGGTAAGGGTAAACAATGTCTCTCATACTCCATAAGGCCAGAGGAAAGTGTGGCTGTTTTTCAGTTAGAATGCCAGTGAATCCATTCACCAACATATACCAATTACTGTGTAAGCATAGTCTTAATATTTTACTTTAAATTTTTAGGATACATTTTTTTGTCTTTGCTTTTGTGTTTTATTTATTTTTTTTCCTCTTTAAGTGTCTGCTTTAAAAAATCAGCAAGAAAAATATGAATAACCTAAGAGAAAAATGGACAGAGGATAGCACTGGAAACTGTCACAAAACAAATGAATATATTTTAAGAACAAAGAATAAGAAACATAAAAGCAGATATCAAATGATTGTTCAACCTTTTAGCAATCAAGGAATTTCAAATTAAAATAATAAGGTACCCGGTTTTGCATATCCTTTTGGAAAGAGATAGTTTGAGGTAGGAAAAGGCATGTATTATGTGTGTCCATTCTAGCTGACAGAAATCAACCTCAAAAATATATTAGTTTCTCTTGACCTTGACCTTCACTTCTGAAAATATACTTTTTTTTTCTTTTGGGGCTTGAACTTAGGGCCTTGGGCACTGCCCTTGGGCTTTCTCAAGGCTAGAGCTCTACCACTTGAGCCACAATACCATTTCTGGCTTTTTTCTATGTATGTGACACCAAGGAATTGAACCCTGGACTTTGTGCATGCTAGGCAAGCACTCCACCACTAGACCAAACTCCTGACCCTGAAAATATACCTTTATAAAATATTTTTTTGGCTGGGTTCTGGTAGCTCATGCCTGTAATCTTAGCTACTCAGGAGGCTGAGATCTGAGATCACAGTTCAAATGCAGCCTTGGCACAAAAGTCCGTGTGACTCTTACCCATAACAACAGAAAACTGTGGATCAAATGGTAGAGCTCTAGCCTTGAGCTGAAAAGCTTAGGGACAGCACCCAGTCCTGAGTTCAAGCCCCACAATCAAAAACAAAAAAAGAGAAGAACATCTTTTTTTGATGCTGGGGAGGGGACTGAGCTCTCCTCTCTCCAGTGTGTGCTCTGCCATCAAGTTAGACCTTGAGTCCCAAGGATACCGCTTAGTAAGATATAGCTCTATAAATTTCTAGCTGTAAAGACGAATACAGTGTTATTTGAGATCATTACGGCTTTCCTCCCCATGACCAGTGAGCAAACTACAGTTGTGGCACATAATTGGTTTCTAAAGTAGTGTGGTCATGGAAAATGGACATGTAAACACGTGCAAGGAATGACAACAAAGTAAACGTGGACAGATTCTCTGTCTCTGTCTCTGTCTCTCTGTCTCTGTCTCTCTCTCTGTCTCTGTCTGTCTGTCTGTCTGTCTCTCTCTTTCTCTCTCTCTCTCTCTCCCTGTGTCTTTCTGCCAATCTGTCTCTTTTTCTCAATATTCTTACCTTTTCTATATTCCTGGAGGTGGACATATAAATGTAAATGACTATAAATTGTATAGAAAACATGCTTTGAAGAAAGGTAGACAGAAAACTAGGAAAGATAAAGCTTCTGTCAATGTATTTAAAAAGCAGTTAGTTATAGGTTATAGAGGATAGTTATTTTAAATTACTTTTCTTATTTGTAGTCCCTGATTTTCTTATGTTGAGCACACACCTAGTTTTAAATTAAAGCTTGTGTGCTTTACTTACCATGTAAAGATGTCGGGTCATGCAGAGTGGGGCATATAATCCTAGCACTTGAGAGACAGAGGCAGGAAGATTCTAAGTTCTAGGCCAGCCTGGGATATATACAAGACCGTGTCTCAAAAAACAACCCTCCAACCCATAACAAAAAAGTGGAAATTGGACTGTTTAACATTAGTTGCCCTTGGAAAACAAGCAGGACAAAGGAGATGAGCGAGCCAAGTAAGCCATGGCTGGACTCACAAAACGCAGAACTGTAGATGTCCAGGGAATATCACTAGACATGCAAAAGAGGGCAATAAAATTATGATGTAAGGCGAGGCCAGCCAGCCAGCTCATTCTAGAAAATTTGGAGAGCCATTCAGGAGAGAAGTTGGTAGGGTTTCTGTAGTCAAACGTTAATTCAGCTTTTAGGAATAAGAATTTTTATTGAGATAGAGAGTAGAGACCACTGCAGGGTCCATCTCTGTGGGGAGAAAATTATGGCTAATGGTCAGCATGGGATTCTAAACAGAACCACATGGAGGTATGGAAAGAGCAATGTGCTTAGATCTTAGAAAGATCCATAAAAAAGGTGGCCAGATAACACACAGGGTGCCCAGTTAAACTTGTGTTCTGGTGAATATCCAGTATTTTTTAAAGGTAAGTATATCCTAAATATTTGATAAATAAATCTGGCAACCCCTAGCCATAGCACAATATAACTTATGAGCAATTAAACTGTGTACACAGTTAAAGCAATTCAACGTGTTCCATAAGACTACATGACAAACATATTGGTAGCTGTTATGTTTGTGGAAGTGTTTAATGGGATTAAAAATAATAGAAGTGAAAAAGAATAATGGAAGTGAAAAATAATCAATATGTATTTCATTAGAAGTAGAGTTAACTCAAGTGAGTTTAATCAAGAAAGTTAATAGCATAGATGGGAGTAAAAGTGAATAGGACTAAACACTGTATCCAAGTCCCTAGAGACGTTTTAGAAATGTTTCTTGGCCTGGGGTTGTAGCTCAGTGGTAGAATACATATATCGCATGTGTGAGGCCCTGGGTTTGATCCCTAGCACCATGTATGCACAGAAAATTCTTGAAGCACTCCATAAGGATTTCTTTCTTTCTTTCTTTTTTTTTTTTTGCTAGTCCTGGGCTTGAGCTCAGGGCCTGAGCACTCTCCTTGAACTTTCCCAAGGCTAGGGCTCTACCACTTGAGCCACAGCAGCACTTCTGGGTTTTTTCTATATATGTGGTACCTCAGAATCGAACCCGATCTTTGTTCATGCTAGGCAAGCACTCTACCGCTAGGCCAAACTCCCGGCCCTCCATAAGGCTTTCTTTATGAGCCTTCTTTACCTGGTAGCACTGCCTGGATGATAAACAGAGTTGTTTACTCTTTAAAAAAGAATCTCACTGGGTATCTGTGGCTCACACCTGTAATCCTAGCTACTCAGGGCGCTGAGATCTGAGACCATGGTTTGAAACTAACCCAAGCAGGAAAGTCTGTGAGTCTCTTTTCTCTAATAAACTAAAAAAAACCTGAAAGTGGAGCTGTGGCCTTGAGTGCAAAAGCCTAAAGGGAACAGGCCTGAATTCAGGACCAGTGTGTGTGCACATACACACAGATACACAAAGAAATGCACATAGACACAAAGCCCTATGGAATACTCTGGTACTTTTAGCAACGGTAAACAATAGGTGAGTGTAAGTAAGTAAGCTGAATAAAACCTTAATAATTTAATTTAGTTAAAAATGATGCTTATCAGATAAAGATATCACTTTAGTTTGTTTTTTTTTTTGCCAGTCCTGGGGTTTGAACTCAGGGCCTGGGCACTATCCTTGGACATTTTTTTGCTCAAGGCTAGCACTTTGCCACTTGAGCCACAGCACCACATACGGCTTGTTCTGAGTATGTGGTACTAAGGAATCAAACCCAGGACTAAGTGCATGTTAGTCAAGTACTCTACCACTAGTCTACACTCCCGGCACATCACTTCACTCTTTTATTAAAGAATCATACTTACATGTTGATAATCAAAGAATATTAATAAGCACAGATCCTCTACTGTTTGGCATAGAAATATATAGAAAAATCGACAAACTTAAATTTGCCATTGACAAATTCATATTGGATCATCCTTCCTCTTTTAAAGCTTTTTTTTTTTCTCTTTTTGATGTGATAGCTGATTACAAGGAGAGTTTTAATACCATTGGAAACATTGAAGAGATCGCCTACAATGCAGTGTCCTTTACGTGGGATGTGAATGAAGAGGCAAAGGTGAGTGCAGAAGTAGCGGCGATCCACTGTGCACAATCTTAACAACATTTCCATTCTCTGCACAAAAGAACCTGGAAAGGTTGCTTCTAGCTTTGTGGTAACTAAGGAAGGAAGGGAGGGAGGGAGGAAGGGTGAGAGATTGAGGAGGAACCTATTAACACATTTAATTATGTATTGTTCATTTGCCTTTTGGAGGATAATGGAGAAAAGGGAGCAGGCTTCTCTGGCCTCTGATAGAATGTTAAGAGCCAAATTGCACCCTCCCCCCCCACCCCCCCCACCCCCCCCACCCCATGCTCCATTTCAGAATCCAGAGTGGGTAAGGAATGGCCCAGAAAACCTTTCCTCCCTGCCCTGCAGACATTTCCACCCACCTCTCTTGAGCTATCTCTGTGGGGCCTCCAGAGACAAGACAGGCTGAGTGGCCCCACTACTTTATTCTTGAGCTGGTGAGGAAGGGGTTAAGGAGCAGGACTGTAAACTTCTGAACTTCTTCATTGTTTGCATAACAACATAATAATCCTCCCTATCTAAGTACAATTAAGTGCAGAGGTTCCATGAGGAAGGGGCCAGAGCCCAAGGACAGCTGCCCACCCCAGGGGTTTGGGAAAGAAAGCAGACTCACTGATCCCCACATTAGCTCTCTAATTGGATTTTATGAAAACTCTGAATCTACCTTCTCTGCCCTCTTTTCCTACCAAGTTCCTTACTTTTTGATTCTTCATCGTTATTTTACACTTAAGGGAAATCTCCAGATGAAACCTAAGCTTGTTTTCTGCTTCAGTTATGTACCATCCGGGTGAGTGTTTTCCAACTCCAGAGAAGGTCAATGTAAACAGCTCCAGTCAATGCCTCATTGTCCTCCTGCTGGGAAGGCCTGCAAGAGAGAGGAAACTGGCTACCTGTTTGCAAGCCAGCCTTCCAGAAGAATGAATCCTTCAGTCTCTTCACTCCTGTAGAAGACAATGTAGAGGAAGTTGGTTTTAGGTCCAAGAAAGGTGACTCAAATGAGTACGGAGTGACAAGAGTAGCAATGCTGCCTAAAGATTGTTTCAGGGGACTGGAACTTTCCAGGGAGGGGAACAGGCTTGCTAGTATAAGATCAGCCTCACACAGAACCATAGAGGAAGTTAGGCTGGGCGGTCCCTGTCCATACCACACCTTCTAGCATTGTATTAGTCTCCTTGCCTACCTAAGCCTGATTATGTCCACCCACTCCAGGCCTGAGAATATCTCTCATCCATGCTGCCATGGGTCTATACCCTTCCAGGATCCTGCCTCATGGCTCCTCCCTGCCAGCGCTGCTTGCCATTTCTTTTTGTGCCTGCTTACTTGAGGTTAAAATTCTAGAACTAGATGACTGCAGGTGAGTGGTGCCATGGCACAGGGCTGGGACAGATGGAAATGTCTAGCAAGTCATCAGACCCTTCTGGGCTTCTAGTCCCTAACTCAAGACACAGCAGACAAGGCTACTTGCAAATGTGCTTGCACCAAACAGCATACTCAGGGTATGGTACTTTATGAGTCCGTGATCTGGGGCGGGAGGCAAGGCAACCAGTCATCCAATAACAATTGGACGGGAGAGAGTCAGGGTTCACTGAAGTCATGGGGAGAAAAACGAGGTGTATCATTAGAAGAGTTTGACAGTGGTTAAAAAAAACCCACTACCAATAAATAAAAGCTGTGGTCGTTTCCATAATTGCATTATGATGCAATTTGTGATTCATGAGTATTCCATACCAAATGTCTTACATGTTATGTTTCATTGGGGACCTTTTAAAGCAAATTTCTAAATTGCAAGGGGCAGTTTAATGGTAGAAGCTTAAGGCTCCGAGGTAAGGCAGGTAGATTTGTGATTGTGCTGTATGCATGTGTGTGCACATGCATGCATTTGCGTGCACATGCGTGCATTTGCATATGTGTGCTGTGTGCATGTGTACTGTTTCATACAGACACAGTTAAGCTCATGCATACTCTGACAGATTTCTTGCAACAAAATTTTCTTTCATTCTTTCCTTCTCTATCTCCTTCCTTCCCTCTCTACTCCCCTCTCTCCCTTTTACTTCTTCCTTCTCTCCCCTTTTCTGTGCCAGTATTGGGACTTTGCTTTCTTTGCTTTTATGCTCAAGGTTAATATGCTACCACTTGAGCCACAACTCCACTTCTGGCTTTTGGCTAGTTAATTGAAGATACAAATCTCTTGGACTTGGCTGGCCAGGCTGACTTTGAATCAGGATCCTTAGATCTCAGCCTCTTGAGCAGTTAGGGTTGCAAGTGTCTTCCTCTCTCTCTCTCTCTCTCTCTCTCTCTCTCTCTCTCTCTCTCTCTCTCTCTCTCTCTCTTTCTCTCTCTCTCTCTTCTGTGGATCATGGGGCTTGATATCTCTCTCTCTCTCTCTCTCTCTCTCTCTCTCTCTTCTGTGGATCATGGGGCTTGAATTCTCCACCTGGACACTGTCTCCAAGCTCTTCAGCTCAAGGCTGCCGCCCTATCCCTTGAGCCACAGCCCCACTTCCTATTTTCTAGTGATTAATTGGAGAGAAGAGTCTCACGTTCTTTAGTGCCCTGACTGGCTCTGAACCACAATCTTCAGGTCTCAGCCTCCTGAGTAGCTAGGATTACAGGAGTGAGCCACCGCACCCGGCTTTGTTTTATTTGTTTAATGTCTACTTTTAGTGACTATTACTTGAATGTTGCAAGTGTATGAGGCTCGCATTAATCAGTAAATAATAAAAATTAGTTTCAAATAGTTTTTTTCCTAACTGATTAAAAACCATAATAGTTAAAGCCATTTCATTAGGGAGGCTAAGGGGATTTTTAAAAAGTACTTGGAGACCTTAAGTCATTTTCTTTGAAAGTAGTATTGATCTTATAGTCAGCAGATTACAAAAAACAATATAGACAGTACTTGAAAAAAGGTTTCAACAATGAAGTGAAGGATTCCTCACAGAAGAATTGTTTGTGGTTTTTCACATTTTAGACTTCTTTTGAAAAGCATTTGCTCTTGTTTCAAATTCCTATTGATAACATCTATGGAACTTGTTGATGGGCTCAGGACTGGGGTCCATGTCAGTGTTGTAGGAAATTCTGACGTTTATGGCCAGACAGCACACAAATTTGTGTCCCTCAACCTGTATGTGAGTCACAGAACAAAAATATGAAATATGTGTAGTGTACTATACATATTACATATATTACATATACTATGCCTATTTTTATTCCAAAGCTTGCCTTTTTTACCTGTATTTAATAATGAGATTTTTGTTTGTTTGTTTTGATGCCGCTACCAAACTTGAACTCAGGACCATGCACTTTTACTAGACTTTTTTTTTTTTGGTGGTCATGGAGCTTGAACTTGGCCTGGGAGCTGTCCCTGAGCTCTTCAGCTCAAGGCTACTGCCCTACCCTGGAGTCATGCTCCACTTCCCCTTTTCTTGAGGTAAATTGGAGATAAGAGTCTCAGGTCCTTTTGTGTCCAGACTGGCTTTGAACCTGGATCCTCAGATCTCAGCCTCCTGAGTAGCTAGGGTTACAGGCATGAGCTACCATGCCTGGCTTCACTTTTACTAGACTTTTGAGCCATGCCTCCTATCTGGCATTAATGCTGGGTAATTGGAGACAGTGTCTGTGCTACATCTTTGTTGAGCTCGCTTTGAACCCAAAACCTCACACCTCAGCTTCCTCAGTAATTTGGGATTATGTGCTTGGCTCAGCAGCATCTTGTTGGAATGCCCACAAATGTGATCAGTCTTGATCTTTGAAGATATTTAGAAAAAGCATCCAGTGTCACTGGAATCCAAATGTGAATACATTCCAACAATATGGACAATAACATTTGTGGGTGAAAAATGAGATTTTTCTGTGTGTGTGTGTGTGTGTGTGTGTGTGTGAGAGAGAGAGAGAGAGAGAGAGAGAGAGAGAGAGAGAGAGAGAGAGAGAGAGAGAGACAGAGAGACAGAGAGACAGAGAGACAGAGAGAGAGAGAGAGATTTTGTAAGCCATCTTTGAAGCAGTATTAGTGACATAGTATTAGTGTTTTGAACTGGGACTTCCCTCATCAACACTGTGTTAATACATGGCTTTTTTTTTTTTTTTTTTGCCAGTCCTGTGCTTGAACTCAGGGCCTGAACACTATCCTTGTGCTTTCTCAGGCTAGCACTCTACCACTTGAGCCACAGCACCACTTCTGGCTTTTTCTACATATGTGGTACTGAGGAATTGAACCTGGGTCTTTGTACATGGTAGGCAAGCACTCTACTACAAGGCCAAACTCCCAGAAAATGTATGGCTCTTATTTGGATATTCAGGTTTTGGTAAAGGGAGATAAAACGGTCGAGTGTTTGCAAGTCTTGATGCACATGTGCACTCAAGACTTGGTGAGGTGATTGTTGATTTTCCCCAAGCATACGATTTCTTCCCTTTGTAGCTGACTCACTTGTCTGTGTCTCCTCTGGCACAGACAGAAGAGAGGACATGGAAATGAGTCATTTAGCTTATTGCAATTATTGGAACAAGATTTGGCCAGGAGAAATGTTAAAACTGGAGGTTTTGGTGAGCTTTGGGGATTAGTTCCAGAGTGTGGATTGCAGTCTGATTCTAGTGGAATTATTGCGGAACCAGTTTTGCTGATCATGGTGCAGCATCTTTCTCCCCAGATGGACAGATCATCTCTGACAGGTCTTGCTTTCCCCCAGTGGTCTGAGCAATCGGAGGCTCTTGTGACATGCCTGGTATCTAGTTGTTAAAGCTCTACCATCCACATTGTCACAGCACAGAAATGGGTGAAGGACGGGTCCACACCAATGCCTCGAGAGTCTGGAATGGGAATCAAGTACCCAGGGTCAAGTCTTGGCCTGGACATAGCCAGCCTTTGACTTCCCTCGCTAACCTTCAGTTTGCTCAGCTGTGAATTATAAGAGGGGCAGAGCAGAGCTCAACAGATGACCGAGGAGACGTGTGTCTATGCCACATTCTCTCACGTGGCTTTCATTCACAAAACGTTTGAATTCTACTTCTTTCTCTTTTCAAGCTATCAGCTTAATGCTGATACTTTAAAGGGGGGAAAAAGGTAGATTTGTTAATCCCCAAAATAAGGAATTCCCATGCAATACCTTAAAGCATTATGGGAGAGTGGGGAGCTCCCAGTGCTGGCACTGAGCATGGCCTTTCCCTCAGCAATGACCTCACCCCTGCGCAGGAGGCCAACATGCTCCAACAGTGCTGCTTTCTCTGTTCATGATTTCAGAATTCATCTGAGCTCAGTAATCCTTTCTCAAGTGACCAGAGGAGGATGTCCAATGCTTTGTGCTATTGGTGGAGAATAAGTTTCTTATTGGAGTCTTTTTACTGCACCACCATATCAAATATCCCCCTCTCCTCCATTCAGTGCTTCACCTTTCCCATGGCTTATAAGTGTTAAGGATAAAGGAGGCTTCTTTCCATGGGTTCAACAGAAAAATAAAAACTCTCCACATCTCTCCCCTAAAAATACTTATCCTCCCTTAATACCATCACTAAGTAAGCACAAAAATGTCCACCGCTGGTCTGTTCTCCTTTTTCTGCCTTTTAGAAAAAAAAAAATCATAGTTCAATAACGTAAAACCCTCTTGATTGTTCATTCTTTGCTACATTCTAGCCCAGCACCTCTGCTTACAGTTGACTGGGTGCTTCCTGTGTCAGGATGTCTAATCTTCCTTTCTCATCCATCTCCCGGTGCAGCCATTCGAGGGGACTTAAGAGATTGGCTTATCCAGCCACCTTCCACTTTGCATGGGGACAAACACGGATCCAATTTTAGTTTTCTACATATGGATGCCTACTTTTCTCAACACTGATTATGATGAGGCTATCTTTTTTCTATCAGATATCTTTGGCTCCTTTGTCAAATATCAAATAGCTATAAGTATATAGCTTTACTTCTGGGTCTTCTAGTCTGTTTCATTGATCTTTGGGCCTGTTTTTGTGGCAGTACAATGCTGTTTTTGTCATTATAACTCTGTAGTAAAGCTTGAGGTCTGGGATTGTGATTTTTTTTTTCCCCTAGAATTGCTTGGGCTATTCTATGTTTTTTGTTGTTTCATAGGAATTTTGGGGCTATTTTCTCTACCTCAATAAAGAATGTCATTGGGATTTTGATGAGATTGTATTAAATTTGTAGATTGCTTTCATTTTCATAATATTAATTCTACCTGCCTATGAACACAGGATGTCTATTTCTTGATGTCTTCAATTTCTTTCTTCAGATTTATTTATTTTTATTATTTTATTTATTTTTGATCTTGGGGCTTGAACTCTGGGCCTGGGTATTGTCCCTGAGCACTTCTGCTCAAGGCTACCACCCTATCACTGGGCCTGGGTATTGCCCCTAAGCACTTCTGCTCAAGGCTGCTGCTGTACCACTGAGCCACAGCCCCACTTTCTGTTTTTACTAGTAATTAATCGGAGATAAGAGTCTCACTGTCTTTTACCTGGGCTGGCTTTGAACCATGATCCTCAGATCTCAGCCTCCTGAGTAGCTAGGATTACAGGCATGAGCCACCACGCCCAGCTGGTTTCAGCTTTTTATCTTTACATATTTGTTCTCACCCCAGCAATCTACCTTCTTTCCTTCATATTCTGTGTTTCATTTTCCACATCTACTTTCTATTATTCTTTTCCTTCTTTCAGTTATGAACAGTTGAGCTATTTCTTACTGTCTTGATTTTTTACAAAGCCATGCAAAAAGTACAGCATTAAAAAAAACTTAAACAAGAATGAGAATTATTAGTAGAAGTGATGAAATTCAGACTTCATCTAACTGTCTGCTTCATGTCTGAGACTTCTTAGGTTTAAAAGGCAAATAACTGGACAACTAAGTAAATTAGAAGTGAACATTAAGACTAAGCTTTTTCTCCTTTTTTAGATAGATTCCTCTAACTCGGTTGGATGCTCTAAATGAATTAGATTTACCAAAAACAACAACAACAAAAAACCCTACTTGTTATCTTTATATAGAAGGAAAAAGAAAGGTGAGAGTGGGGTAGTCACATTGAGATTTCCTCTTGTCCTATTTTCCTGAATAGTTTCCCATTAATTATTTTGTAGCATCTGATTTTGCTTTACTATTAAAAAAAAAAAAGATGCTGCCTTAGAGCTGAGGCTATATCTGAAGAATGGAAAAATGGGCACTAAAATGAACTGGCTGGCTGAGAAGGAAAGTACAAGTGACAGCTAAGGGCAGAAAGTTCTTATTGCTGTCCGCAAATCTATCCTAAAGGAAAACAGTGAAGTTGAGTTAGAGCCCCAACAGTTGCCCTAGACTGAGTTAATGTAGTTTGAGCTCTGGTAACTAAGGTGGCCTTGCTCCTGGAGCTATCATAGGGCAACTAACATTTTCTTTCTCCTCCTAGTGCTGTCTTCTCAAGGCACAGCTAATGGTCAGAAATCCAAGTCTAGTTTTTGTTCCATGAACTGCTAATAAGACAGGAAAAAACAGCCTCTCTGTGTTACCCCAGTTTTCCCAGCTTAAGAATGAGTTCAGAAAGTGGTGCTGTGGCTCAAGTGGTAGAGTGGTAGACTTGAGCTGAAGAGCTCAGGGACAATGCCCAGACCCAGAGTTCAAGGCCCACAACCGACAACCAAAACAAGACAAAACGAAACAAAAAAATTAGAAAGAGTTTAATAGAAATAGAAGGGTATAATTGTAGCCTGTGAAGACATCACAAATGGTACTCCATCTCAACAAAAAGCCAATCCTGGTAGTGCATGTCCTTTATTTTAGCTATGTGGAAAGTGAAAATAGAAGGAACAAAACTGTAAGGTTGTATCTGAAAAATAAGCAAAAGGGATAAGGGGGTGTAGGTAGTTCAAGTCATAGAGTACTTGTCGAATAAGCCCAAGGTCCTGAGTTCACATGCTTATGGAGGGATGAAAGAAGGAAGGCAGGAAAAAAATGGAAAGAAAGTAGAAAGAGAAAATGATAGTAAATTGGAGAAACTATTTCTATTTTAGCTTTGTATATGGCAAATTATTCAGTCATGTTGAGTGAATAAGATTATACTCATTAAAAGGCTAGCTTGAGACAGGTGTCTGGCTCACACCTGTACTTATTCATGAGGGTGAGATCTGAGGGTCATAGTTCAAAGCCAACCTGGGCAGGAAAGTCCATGAGACTCCCATCTCCAATTAACCACCCCAAATTCAGAAGTGGTGTTGTGGCTCAAGTGGTAGTGTGCTAATCTGAGCACAAAAGCTCAGAGACAATGCCCAGATTCCGAGTTCAGACCCTAGGACCCATGCGCTCATGTGCGTGCACACACACACACACACACACACACACACACACACACACACACCAAACAAATAAACAAACAAAAGCTTGAAAATCAGTATGAAAGCATGGTGAATCTGTGATGCTGTCCCTAATTTGCTGTTTCGTTTCCTTCTCTTCTTTATTGCTTTTTGTAAAAAAACATTTCTGTTGGGTCTAAAATATTTGAGCAGTATTTATGGGGCTCCCACTGGGTGACGAGGACAGCACTTGAGAAAATCAGAATTCTGGTCATCTTGAAACACACCAAAGCGGTGGGGGCTTCAGAATGGATAAGGTTCACTTTTTTGTTGAACTCCTCTGCTGTTCACCAAAAAGAAAGAAAGACATGTCAATATTGATCTTTGTGCTACAAAGAGAAAACCAAAAGAATGTCCCAGACTGACCATCCCCTTGAGTGGCCTATGGGTTCATGACCTTGAGAATCCCCCCAATCCCTTCCTTAGTGGTCTGAGGCCTCTGCCTGGGGACCTTTCCACTTGCAAGACAATCTAATGTGATACTGGGTTGATAGACACTACCAATGAAAAAAAAAATTCCCCCTCCTCCGCCCCGTTTTTTTCTTAGCCTGTTAGGCCTGATTTCTAAACAGATCGTGTTATGCAAAGTTTGAGAAAATTATGGGTGATATCTTATGGTCTTGATAAAGACAGGGCTAGGGGAAGCTCCTGGGAGAAGTCTTGAAGGATTGAGTTACCTTCTGCAAAGCAGGGCAAATGGCATTTTTATGTGTTTGCTGGGGCGTGGCATAGGTGAAGGAAGCTTTATAAGGGAAAAGCAAACATTTGCTGCAGTCTTTGCTATTGAACTTAAACAAAGCCATGCCTTTGTTCCAGTTTTATAAGGTAATGGATGGCAGGAAAAGTTATAAAGCTAGACTTACTTCATTTTTAAAAGAAATAATCTTTGGAAGGCATCTCTGATGATATCCATGGCTTGATGTTTTGTTGGACTGTGAAGTGGCTATAGTTTCTGCCCTCAATTCTGCTTAGGGTTCTGTCACGAACCTGTATGAACTGTTGCATTGTGCTGAGAATTAGATTACAGCGTTAGGTTGTGTGCTTGGGAGCAGAGTGACTAATATTTGTTCAGTGATTACTATATGCCAGGCACTCTGCCAGGCACTTTACATGCATTACGCAATGCTGGTAGTTTTCAGCAGATAGCATTTGTTATATAAGCATTATGGGATGTGAGGACTTGAGAGTCTAGCTCCTTCCTAACATAGCATAGCTAATATAGAGGAGAGCTGGAGTTCCAGCCTGAGGATCTCTGGTCTGAAGCATGTTAGGAAGAGCTAACAGTGGCATCTTCCATTTTCCCCGATAAAGGACGGGGTCACTCATTCCTTTGAAGCAGCATGCCTCCTGCACATGGAGCACTAGCCTGGCACGTGGGACCCACAGATAATCAACTAGGCAGAACTTCTGCTCTAAGAGAATATTGAAGGTAGGTCTAGAACTCTGAGGGCTGGCGCTCCAGAATTGAAGCAGGGAGACAATAGGAGAAAGTGACCATAACGTAGTTTATTTTTTTCTCCACTTTTTAATTTTCAAAAGCATTTAAATTGCAAATGGAAAAGATGATTCAATGAATACCACATAAATCCTTCCCTTAGATCAGCTCACTGTTGACATTTTGCAAGGCTCACTTTACCCCTTCTGCCGACTCCCATTCTTCATCGTGGCTCTATGCCAGCAGGAATCAAGATTCCCCTTCTTGGGGTCAAGGAGCACATGAGGGAATCTGTGACATGTGTGTCATGTTTTCAGGGCCTGGTGTAGTGTAGATGTGTGGAAGTTCCACGTGGGAGAACAAGGTGTCCCAAGCCACAGTCAGGAAAGCACAAGAAGAGCAAGGATTTGTGGAACTCTGGCAAGAATGAATTAAGACTTGTTTATAAAGAGGGACTGATGTAAGACACAAGGAACAAGAAAGGACGGGACTACGGTGGGGAGAAGAAAGCAAAGAAGGAGGGGTTGGTGAAGAAGGAGAATTGGGGACTTCGAAAACTGTTGAAGACATGAAAAGCTTCACTCTCGAATAGGAGGCCAACTGAGTTAGAAACTCTGGGGTGGAATCTCTAATCTGTGTTTTTGCAAGGCATGGTAACTATTGTGGGATGCACTAAAACTGTTCCTAAAGATGCTGCTAAGAAGGCTGACTTTCTGTTGAAGAAAAGTCATTTCAGTAGTAAATTTTTATTTACTTGTGCATATGTATGTGCACATTCATTTTAAGATTGTTTATAAGATAAAAGACTGGAAGCAACATAATGTCAAAAAATTGTTTTTCTACATTTCACACTTTTTTGTCTTAAAGAGATGAACAATTTTGGATTTCATTGTTAAGGGGGAAAAAAGCAAGATTCAAGTCTGTGTGAATCTTTGTAGAAATCAAATATAATGTTTTTACCCAATGTTACTTTCTGTGACTGTTGTGGGGCTTGAACTCAGGGCCTGGGCACTGTCCTTGAGTGTTCTACCACTTTGAGCTATAGCTCTCCTTCCATTTTTGAGTGGCTAATTGGAGAAAAAAGTTTCATAGGGATTTTTCTGCCCAGGCTGGCCTTGAATCACTATCCTCATATCTCAACCTCCTGAGTAGCTAAGGATTACAGATATGAGCCACTGGTATCCAGCTGCATTTTTTTTTCTTGTTGTATGTTGCTCTAATTTCCCCCTCCATTTCAGAGAAAGATGTCTTTCTTCCTTTCACAAAACCTTGTGTGGGTTGATCCACTTACTCCCCGCTTGTGAGGCTCTGAGCATCATCTCATGTGTGGACATATGAGGTCCTGCAGTACATGAGACTTTCTGGCCAGGTGTTTCCTCTGCTCTTTGCTCCTGTCTGTCTCCTACCCTCCTAAGGTGCCCATCTCAGGTCTGTTCGTCTGGCCTCTAGGTGGGATGTTGACTTTTTTTTTTTTTACTTATCCACCTCATGGCCCTGTCTCACCCCTCATTAACCTGTCCCCCCTGGAACTTGAATGTGGGATGCTGTGATCACAGCCCTACCTTGTATACCTGGCCTCAGTGGTACCCACTCGTCCTCTGTAGTGGTTCATTGCTAGATTGCAGGAACAAGGGCATCATGCTTTGTCTTTTCCCTTGTCAGTCTCCCGTCACTGCTACTCTTTCTTCAACTATCCGAAGCTCCTAATATGCTGGTGCTTTTACTGCACTCAGAGCCAGCTCATACTCTTTCCCCCTTTTCTCTTCACTCCCACCAGAGAGCTTCTCTGGTGTACTTGTTGAGCAATCCCCTTTTCTCTGAGTTCTCTCAGCAAGTATAGCTTGGAAAATTCAGTTTCTTATCTTCTTATGCACTTTCCACAGCAGTGGTCAGCCAGTGAGTAAATGACACTTTTTTCTTGAAAGCAAGACCTGCTATAGATACACAGATTTCTGTATTTCTGGCAGCATCTATCTTCACATCTTCCATAAGATTAACAGAGGTTAGAACAACTATAGTTTCTTGGCAATTTCAGTTATCTGTCTATCTACTATAGTGCTTAGGATTTATGAAAACATGAATAATAAATTACATTCTCATTTTTATTCCCAGTCCTGGGGCTTGAACTCAGGGCCTGAGCTCTGTCTTTGGGCTTTCTCAAGGCTAGAGCTCTACCACTTGAGCCACAGCACCACTTCTGACTTTTTCTATGTATGTGGTACTGAGGAATTGAACCTGGGTCCTCATGCATGCTAGGAAAGCACTCTACCACTAGGCCAAACTCCCAACCTCATTCTCCAAATTTATTAAAGCATTTTTTGTTGAGTGTCTACCCTGGATTGGGAACAATAGAACTAACTAAGGCTCCTCAAGGCACCATTCTTAGAGGTAATCCAGCCTTATGAAGCAGACCGATAATTAAATTCTATACAAATGAGTAGAATAAATTCAGATGTGAAGTGGTGTAGAGAAAAGAGAAATTGGGTAGAATTTGACACTGGTGCTGGCAGGTCAGTCAGGAGTTGACACAAGAATGCCTGAAAGATGAAGTAGAAGGGATTAAATGAAAATAAAAAATGCATGAAACATTGCCTACTATGATGTATAAAGTTTCAGTTATTCTAAAATCCAGCAGTTCTAGGTCCTTAACAAGGTAGTAAGCTCGTTGAGAACAGTGGTCTTTCTTGTCATTGCTTCTCAAGCACCACACGAGGTACAGAAGGCACATCCTAACTAACAAATTGCCTCAGGAAATCATGGAATGAGTTCTCAAGATTAATGTTGCATATTTTATATGGTCTGATGTTGTATAGTATATTTTATATAGTATACTTTTTTATTATATATCTGTATTTATACAGTTCATCACCTATCTCAATTTGGTTAGCCATATGCCCTCAAATACAATTTGCTCATCAAAATGGAAGCAAAATGATAAAATGGAAGAAAGATATCTACAGCAATTTAGTAATTGCAAGAGTTGGGAAAAGGACAGAGTAGAACTGCAATAGCAGTTACATATTTATAAATAGATGGTTTATGAAGAGTTATGTGTTCTGATGCCAAGATGGCTTTGTCTCAAGGCATACCTAGATTTGTGATTCAAAGCTTTCTACCTGTACAATTTCTTAGAAAATAACTCTTTATAGTCATTAGGAAATAAATGACTTTGTCTTACAAGTGCAAGAACACAATTGTTTAAAGAGACAAATATATTGCACCAAAATATGGATATCATGATTTCTAGAATTCCAACTTACTTTGGAAATCAATCAAAGGTAGACTCTTTTTAATAGAAAGCCCTCAGATAAATGTTTGTTTTGTTTTTGTCAGTTGTGGGGCTTGAACTCAGGCCTGGGTGCCGTCCTTGAGTTTTAGTGTTCAAGGCTAACACTCTACCACTTTGAGCCACAATGCCACTTCCTGTACTTATTTTAATAAGTTTTTCTATACATTGCATGAACAACTGAGAAGTATAAGACCTCTGCGAAGCCGATCTTCTGTGTATGAACTATAAAATGAGAATTGTGACTCACGTGTAGCAGATAACTTTATTTATAGTGTCAGATGCCAGGAGATTGCTGCTATTTCTGGGGAAAGTCTTGGTACATTTAGAAATAATCTGAGTCAATGTTTGAACCATGGAAAAGTTAGAATTATGCCTATCTGTCTGAATACACTCGATTTAATGAATTTTTCTTTAAAAAAAAAAGAGGTGCTATTAGAGTGATAGGAAAATGTTACTGCTTCTGAAAAATGTTATATGAAAACATATGTACATAGAGCTTTTACATCTTGGGTGCAGCTCCTTTGTTTATAGCAACTGTCTGCTCATTATAGAATCAGGGCTCCTGTTGAAGTCACAAAGAACTTCCTGTGCTTGACTCGTGGGTGAGCATTTGATGGATGCAATCATGCTTTTCCTTCTACCTCTCCCATGCACGTTTACACATAAGTGCTTTGTAGATAAATTTCCAAAAGAAATGTCTCCTCATTTACCTGCTGCGCATGGAGTTGAAATGTAGTTGGCTTTGCAAAATGAAACAAATGAATGCCTGTCAGTTCCTGGGCCAAAGTTTTAGTTAATGACCTCTTCTGTCACACCTTCAGTTAAACTTCAACCGTTTGGGTTTTGAGCCCAGCACAGTGAGACCATGACTGGTGCCGTCAGACACTGTAACTGCTTTTCACAGAGTCGGGCAGCCGGCAAGAGAAAAGCATATTAACCTCATTAGAACATCCTGCATGCCCAAGTAACACTGGAAGCCACCACACAATGCAATGAGAAAGGCAGATTATCCTGTTCTTTCCTCCTCCCTCCCTCCCTCCCTCCCTCCCTCCCTCCCTCCCTCCCTTCCTTCCTTCCTTCCTTCCTTCCTTCCCTCCTTTTCCTGGAGCTTGAATTCAGGGCCTGGGTACTGTCTCTGAATTTATTTGCTTAAGGCTGGTGCTTGTACCACTTGATCCATAGTTCTACTTCCCCAGTTAACTGAAGACAAAAGACCCATGAACTTTCCTTCCCATGCTGGCTTTGAGCTGTGATCCTCTGATATCAACCTCTTGAGCTAGGATTACTAGTATGAGCCACTGGTGCCCTGCCAATTGTGTGTGTGTGTGTGTGTGTGAGCATGTGTGAATGTGTGTGTGCTTTGAACTCTAGGTCTGGAACTGCTTTGCCTTAGCTTTTTTCTCAAGGCTGGCACTGTACCGCATGGTCCACAGCTCCACTACTGACTCTTTGGTGGTTAATTGGAGATGAGACACATTGACATTCTTTCTGGTCTGGCTTTAAACTGAGATGCTCAGATCTCAGCCTCCTCAGTAGCTGGGATTAAAGGTATGACTACCAACACCCAGCTTGTTGCTTACTTTTTCCAGGCTCAGGGTGCTTTAAATGAAAGAAAAGCCATTGAACCTTCTGCTGGGCACTCATGGTGTATACCTATAATCCTAGCTAATCAGGTGACGGAGACCTGATAATCATGGTTGGAAGTCAGCATGGGTGGAAAGAGGATTTTTTTTTTTTTGCTAGTCATGGGCTTGAGCACTGTCCTTGGA
This sequence comes from Megascapheus bottae, assembly GCF_031878675.1. Lineage (NCBI taxonomy): Eukaryota > Metazoa > Chordata > Mammalia > Rodentia > Geomyidae > Megascapheus > Megascapheus bottae. Next base: position 41,324,268 of record NC_143517.1, read on the forward strand.
CTTTCTCAAGGCTAGAGCTCTACCACTCGAGCCTCAGCACCACTTCTAGCTTTTTTCTATGTATGTGATACTGAGGAATTCCCAGCCCTAATTATTCATTTTTTAATTAACCAGTAAAAAGCTGGAAGTGGAGGCCTGGCTCAATTGGTAGTGCACCAGCCTTGAACAAAAAAGCCGAGGCATGTGAGGCCTTGAGTTCAAGCCCCACTACCATCACAAAAAGTGCAGGCATCTCCCATTGGAGCCTATTATTATGTGGAAGCTTATGTGACCTTTAAAGACCATCTCTACTGGGTTGCTTATTTTTATTGCTTCTCCAAGAGAGATACGGCCAATTTATTGGACTGTATTGCCAAAGAATGTCTCAGTTCAGAGCATCTAGAAGATCTGTCCACTTGAATGGCCCTTATAAATATCACAATCCATCCCTCCAGCTCTCTTACTCAAGACTTAGAGCTGGTAAAACCACAATTAATATTACTTCCTGCCTATCAGAGCATATATACCCAGTGAGTGATATATGGTTAAATCATTGAGCCAACCACTAAATCAAATAGCTTAGCAAATACTGGCTTCCGTAGAACTAGGTGGGCTTTTGATGAAATGGAAAACAAAACCCAACAACCTGCACTGAGATCCTGTGGCTTATTGCCACCATCAGGAAGAGTTTCTGTGTAGGTAGAATTTCCTAACCCCCCAGTGTGAACATTTGATTCACTGACATAGAACCTGAAGGCAGCCCAGAGACTTTTTGTCTGAAATTAACCCACAGAAAACCACACATATAGTTGGGGCTCAAAGTGGTAAAGTTTTAGCTATGAGCAAAAATGTCCAGGGACAGTGCCCAGGACTTAATTTCAAGCTCTAGGATTGGCACATACATATTAAAAAATTGTGTATATTTAAATATGATAATGGGGGTATATACAGAAAATAAAACGTAGTGAGAAAAGGTAAATACATCATTATCACTTGTGTTGTGGTTGCCTAGCTACACCAAAATCATCTAAAATCCACTCACCCCGTGCAAAGCCTGGATGTAGTGCAGTCATTCTGCCTTTCACCCTCATGTCACGCGTTGGAACTGGGATTCCCACAATTAGATCATCTTCAGGCAAGTGCTAAGGCTCATGAGCCAGCATACAAGGCTGTTGTCATCAGCATCACCTGAGACCTGTCGAGGGGCTGCGGCTTCTGTGGTATCTCCTGAGTGCATCTCATTGCTGAGCCAGAAGCTCTCAGACTAAGGGGCTGCTTCTAGTAATCTAGCACTAAAGATTAGATGTGATGGATGGCTGAGGTAGAAATTACCAAAAGTCTGTAGGCATAGGGCTTAAAATGAATCAAGAAAAAATCGAGCTGCTTTTAAAACAGAGTCTCACCATTTTCTACAGGGTGACCCAAAGACCCAAGAGGCTTCAGGTTTAGAGTTTGACAGTAAAGCAGAAGTGTGGGGGACCAAAGCAAAGTTGAATAATACATATGATGGAATTGTTTGCAGAATACATGAGTGTACAATTTCGAAAGAATCCATTTTATTTTAAACAAATGATTTTTGTGATTTAAATGAAAATATTGCCAAAATATTGCTTGGTTCTTTCAGGAGAACATGTAGTGTCAGCATTCTGACTTGATGCTATGCCTGTACCTTGCTTCTATAACAAGCTACATTTTAATGGGCATCCTATTGACCGTTCCCTACTATGTTAAATGGGGGTAAAGGTAGTCACACCCTTCATTCCTATCAATATTTTACAATGAACCTATTATTTTTCAGCTAGTTAATTCTGTAATTTGTAATGTGCAGTTTGAGTCTTTACCTATTTTGGATACATGTCATTTCTGTTGTAATTCTTGATGTCCCGTCCTCATAAGGTAAGGTTGTTTCTGTTTTTCTGATATAAGGTCTTATTCCTGCCCCAGCCTCCTGAGTGCTAAGATTACAGGGTACATACTACCACCCCACCTAAGACAAGGACGGTCAATGCTGTTACGACACTTTCTCCCTCCTGTTTCACCCTCCTGTAACCTGTGGTAACAATGTTAGTGTTGTCATTCTGTTCTGCAGAGAGGGATTTGAAGAAGATTTAAAGGGAAAATTGGAAGTTGAAAGCACTGAGCGACTTCCATAAAATCTTTTAGTTATGCAGTGCTAGCACTGTGACTACAGCTCAGAGCTTTGGACTCCTCAACTTCATCCATGCTTATTGAATAGTCTCTGCTAGACACTGCATTACACATGAGTGACACAAAAATGCTAAAAACCAAAAGATGTCAAATCTCATGCTTTTCATATTCAAGTAAGAAAGATTTGCAGACAGATAATACAATGATATGTAGTGGGAGGTATTATCTCAGCTTATTTTCTCCTCACAGGTCAGAGATTAGAGAAACTTACATAACTGTTCAAAGTGACTCCTTTACTATGTTGAAGAGACAATGTTTTCCTCAAGTCATTTATGCATGTTTTAGAAAATAAGTAAGACTTTGCTGGCCTACTTTTGGGAAGGTGATTTAAATGGCTTGCTTCAAGATCAAATATGAAAGCAAAGTTACTGATAAGTTTATAGTTGTGAATGATACAATATATGTCTTATGCATTTAACAAGTTCCTTTGAAATCGCATGGTCATTGTTCAGTGTTTTCATTCTAAGTGTAAGGCTTATGTATGCCTGCTTCTGGAAAACCTTGGTATAATGATCTGTGAACTTCTTCCTTCCTTTCTTTCTCCTCCAGATTTTTATCACTGTGAATTGCCTGAGTACAGATTTCTCTTCTCAAAAAGGAGTGAAAGGACTTCCTCTGATGATTCAGATTGATACATACAGCTATAATAATCGCAGCAATAAACCTATCCATAGAGCCTATTGCCAGATCAAAGTCTTCTGTGACAAGGTGAGTATAGATAATGATTTTGTATACAGGTGCCTTGGTGAGTGATATTTTCCCTGTGTCACCTGGACTTGTGTAGTGGCATCAAAATAATGACTATCAATTACAGCAGGGATGATTGGTCTTTTATTCTCCATTCCTGTTAGACAGTATTCAGCCAAATGTCCTTTGGTTTTTTTTTTTTATTTTTAGTGATTTTTCTTTTTTACCACTCATTTAATGACTGACATTGTCTTGCTGCCTTAGTCTGTTTCGACTGCAGTAAGAAAATATCCTAAACTGGCAAGCTTCCACAATAGAAATGTATTTCTGGAAGCTGGAAGGATAAGATTAGTTCAGTTCTATGACTAGTATTCTTTCTGGCATGTGGGTAAACATGCTTTTATTGTGTCCCCACTGGGCAGAGAAGAGACAGCCATCAATGTATTTTTTTAGAAGGATCTTTTACTTTTTAAATAAGGACACTATCACATCCTCAGACTCCCATCCTCATGCTCTCATCCAACCCAAAAGCTCATCCATATCAGCATAATCTCATTGGTGGTTAGAGCTTCAGTGTACTAATTTGGGAGGGGGAGGAGAGGAACCAACATGCATTTATAACATGCAGTGGTCTAATTCACTTAGACAGCTGATACAATGTCAATAGTTTTTTGGAGGTGAGAATACCGTGAACTGGAAATCAATGGTATAAGTTTATCAGTACACATGCGCTCAGTAAATACATGCTTTGAATCTCCCTGAACACTATCAGAAAAGAGGCAGAGCAGTTAGAATGGTGTGGTTTAGCTTAGTATACATGGCTCATATCTCCAAGTCAACCTCCTCAGAAGGCTGAGACCTGAAGGTGTTGCAACCTGGGGCGACCAGGGGCAAGACAAGAACAGACACCAGACTGTGGAATTGAGGTTTGGGGCACCAGGGGCCTGAAGTTTCCCTCTAGCTTCAGGTGTCCTGGGTCAATTCTACAAGGTATTTATTGAGTGGAGTACAGGGGAATACACAGAAAGTGAAGTCACAATTTCTTTGAAGCCACAAGCACCAATCATGTGGTATAATTTTACTCAAGTGATAAATAACTTTTTTTTAGTCTTAAGCAGATGCAAGCAGTAGATAACACGGTTGACATAGATTTTTGTCTATCCCCAAGTTTCCAGAAAGTTTGGTGTGGAATTAGCTTACACCTAGGATAGAAATCTGAATTCTCTTCAAGCCAGGACTGATTGTCCATTTCGGGGAAAGTTTCAGTGTTCTGAGAATTCTGGGAGGAAGGTGTTCCATTCTCCCAATGCTATGGAGTCTCACTGCTTGGCTTTTGAGGTCTATCACATGAAGGATCAAAATTTAAAGCCAAAACAGACAGCAAAAGTCCAGGAGATTCTACCTCCAATTAACGAGCCAAAGAAGCTGGACTAGAGGCATACATATATTTCAAGTGGTAGAGCACAAACTGTGAGCAAGCAGTAAGAGTGAGAGTGTAAGGCCCTGAGTTCTAGCTCTAGTACTCTGCATGCAGGCACATACATCTGTGAGCATGTGTGCGTGCACACACACACACACACACACACACACACACGCGCGCGCGCGCGCACACACACACACACACACACAGCATGATTTAAAACAATCGTGTGACAAAGGAGTTTCACAAGCCTATGAATAGGACAAAGCATCCATTATTTCAGAACCTATTCCGTCTCAGCATCTGTGAGGTGAAACAAAGAGGACTCATGAGGACCAAGCAGGAAAAAAAATCTCTAAACACACACTGGAAGGTATAGCAGTGGGTTTTCTGAAAAGAACTGAGTATTGAAGTGTTTTGTTCTCAGTCAAAATTGGACAACTGAAGTTCTCTGACAAAGCTGTTGAGTAGAATCAAGTTGAATAGCAAGGAAAGAAAAGTGAAAAGGAAAGTCATGAAAATGATAATGGGAAGGGATAGAGTAGGCAGAGCTTAGAAAAATGACTTTTTGTATCCGTTTATGAATGCACCACAAGAGGGAGCAAGAGAGCCAGGAAGTTGGAGAGATTATTCGCCTACTCCTTTCCCTGAAGACTAACAAAAACAGAACAGAAAACAAACAAATAAATAAATAACACAAGAACACGCCCCAAATCACATCTATAAGAGAGATTATTGGGTTTAGTGGTTTATATCTGTAATCTCCTATGTCTGGGAGGCAGAAATAGGAGTATCATAGTCTAAAGCCAGTCCTAGGAAAAAGGGCAAAAGAGACTCTATCTTAAAAGCAGACTAAAGCAAAAAGCCAGTGGTATGGCTCATGTGTAAGCCCTGAGTTCGAATCTAAGTACTATGGTAAGGGGAAAAGACAGAGAGGGGCAGAGAAAGAGTGACCGGGCGGGGGGGGGGGGGGTTGAATAATAATAACAATAAAATCAAGTCTCCTCTGGCCACAAGAGAGTACCACGAACATGACAGAAAACAAATGAAATTTGTAGCCCAATGTTTTAAAATAAGCTAAATGAAATTAAGGGAATGATAAAAAACCCTAATGATCAACAGAAATCACAGTTTGAAAAACTCACACATGAAATGCTTTAGCATAGGATGATTTGAAAGGAGATATAGGAATTTAAGAATAGAAGAATAAAACATTTTGAAAAACAACACAAGAGTGACTAATATGGCAGATACTTCTTATCTCAAGACTATACAACTTGGAAAACAGCCCAACTTTAAAAATAAGAAGAAAGATATGTGAAAGAAAGTAACAAGCAAGATAGGTAAAGGTGATCTGGCATTCACATAATAGGAATCTTTGGACAAAAAATGAAAGCACGGAATAGAAGAAATACTAAAAGTGCAAAAATATTTTAAAATCCAAAGTGATATACCATATACTTGTTACTTAGGATGACCCAGAACCAAACAGGGAAGCCATTGGACGTTTAGAAAATAGAAAAATAGCCAGGCATTAGTGGCTCATGCCTGACATTGTAGCTACTCAGGAGGCTGAGATCTGAGGATCTTGGTTCAAAGCCAGCCCAGGCACAAAAGTCTGGAAAGTTCGTGAGACTCTTATCTCCAATTAATCACCAGAATGCACTGTGGTAGAGCACTAGCTTTCACCTGAAGAGCTTAAGGATAGCACCCAGACCCAGAGTTACCGAAAAAGAAAAAAGAAAAACATGAAAAGAGAAAAATACTTGATTCCTTATTCTATCTAAATAAGATAAATAAAATAGAAGTACAGAAAATGTTTACTGCTGGTCTTAGGACTTCAAATAGTGATCTTCAGATCTCATCTTCCTGAATAGCTAGGATTACAGTCAGCCACCGGTGCCTGTCTAGGCAAATTATTTTTAATTGATACTTTTGGACTCTATAGCAACTTAGATTCTTCTGGAAGAACTAGATCTTTTTGTACTTTAATGAGAGTGGAAGTAATACTTTCTAGAAGCTTCAAGTCACAAATAGTTTTGGAAGGGCTTGTTGGGAAGTGTTCTTCACATGTAGTCCCAGCACTTGGGAGATGAGGACTGATTGTGAGTTTAGGAGCAGCCTGAGTCACTGTGAAGTCAGTCCCAAACTTTAGTTTTTAAAACAGAAACTGCAGATCTTCCAAAAGTAGACAGGCAGATTATTTTGTCCTGATCGTACCTGGGCATTACAGGCAGAAAATTCCTTATAAAGAAGTAGCAGCACTAGGCACGGGAGGCTCACGTACTACTCGGGAGACTGAGATCTGAGGACCTCAGGTTGAACCCAACCCAACCCACGCAGAAAGATAATTATCTTCAATTAACCAGTAAAAATCCAGAATGCAAGGTGCACGCATACAAAAGTGTTTGATCATCAAAACTCTATCTTATTCTTTTCCTTTTCCTCTTTGTATCTTTTTTTTTCTGTAAACTACTAGTAAGAGAGTTAATTTGCCCATATGTTTTCTGTTGATATGTTCATTGTTTTGAAATTTGAATCTTTCTTCATGTAGTTAGAATTAGATGCCTCCTCTAATAGTTTATTACAAGTATCTTCACCAATTCTGAACTTACTGATCAATCTTTATATTACCAATTCTATTTCTTCTACATATGATCATTCGAGGACAGGTTCTGAAGAACTGAAGGTTGCTGGGTAACATGTCAGCCAGGAGGCAGCCACAGAAGGCAGGAACTAAAAATTGACCTGAACCTTAGGGAAAGCGGTCAGTGGGTGTCCCTTGAATGTCATTGCCTAGGGCACAGTGTAAACTTGGTGCTGAAGAGCTCTCTTGCAGTGAAAATGGAGAGAGAGTACAAGAAGCTGTGAACATGTGTGGGAGAGGTGATAAGAGAAGAATGAGTTAACAAATAATTCAAGAGAAAGGGAATTAGACAATTACCACTGGCTCTGAAGAACAGACCTGTTATGGTGCCAATCAACAAGTGAAATAGGATAAGATTGGGGAATTTGGCAAGAAGAACCAATGGAAAAGTCAAATGACAAAGAACAGAGTACAAAAAGGCAGTGAATAAACAGAGCTTTTTCTATTTTGTTGGATGATCACCATATGCAAATTATTATTCAGAAGCCCAAATTGTATTTTTAAGCGCAGAGTGACTTCACTCCAGGAGAAATAAATGCCTTCCCTCAATCCTCCCCCTGTAATGAGGGGTGTCCCCCCCCCGCCAGCCTTTTTATGGTACTAGAATTTAAATTTAAGACCTTTTGTTTGCCAGGCAGGCATTCTACTTATACCTTTGTGTTTTTAGTTTATTTTTCAGGTGGAGACTCACTCTAACTTTGCACAAGCTGGTCCTGAACTATAATCCTCCTACTTTTGGCTCCTGAGTGGCTCAGATTATAAACATGTACTACTATGCCTGGCACTGTAATGATGTTTTAAAAAATGTCTAACAAGTGAAGGAAAGATTTTATAGAGAAGTCAAATTTAACTTTAAAACTCTCTCTGTGCCCAGGAATGAATTTAATGGGAGTAGTGCTTTATTTGATGACACTTTATTATAATCAGTAAAGCTACTTTGAATACTGGATTAGATAACTGGATCTAGTCTTTCCATATGAATCCAAAACTGATGTGCTTTAAATGAGTACAATACCAAAAAAGGAGACAGTCAGCTGAGATGTTCTCACTCTGGTTAGAAGTGCAGTGCATAGACTCAGCAGTGTTCGCTAGAGAATGGGGGTTCCTGGCTTCCATCTTCCCTCCATGTGGTTTCATAGTCACGTGTTTTGTGTATATGAGACAATATCCATGCACACTTTGATAACGGGCTTGGCCTTTGTTTGTTTTTCTCTGTCCAGGGAGCTGAAAGGAAAATCCGAGATGAAGAGAGAAAGCAGAACAGGAAGAAAGGGAAAGGCCAGACCTCCCAAACCCAGTGCAACAACTGTAAGTTTCCCTGTGCTGAAAGGGAAGCTCCACGGGTGGGGAACCCCAAAAGAACAGGTGGCCAGAAAGAAGAGGGGTGCAGGGAAAAGAGCAGATATGAAGATTTGGCCTGTGAGCCCTGGCAGCAGAGAAGTGATTTTGTATGGAAAGCAGATAGACTCACACAAGCAATGTGATTTGTACAGCAGAGGCTGCTCTGTGGGGCCCACGGGGCAAGCAGGCTGTGAGAGGCCTCGAACTCCCTTGTGTAGGGTGGAAAGGAGGCATGCAACGTGTGCTCTCATTTATAATATTTGGACAATTTTGCAGTAGCAAGCCATGAACTTTTGTTAAATGCTTCTCAGTCATGCATAACCTTTCTGGGTTATGTGATCCCTTGCAGCCGCTGACGGGAAGTTGGCTGCCATACCTTTACAGAAGAAGAGTGACATCACCTACTTCAAAACCATGCCCGACCTGCACTCACAGCCCGTGCTCTTCATTCCCGATGTTCACTTTGCAAACCTGCAGAGGACTGGACAGGTATGACTCCCTAAAATCTCCCACCTGCCACCCAGCCTCGGGAAGCTCTAATGGCGTTGAGGAAAGTTAGCACCATTTCTGGCTTCCTAAGAGACAAAACAGAGTGGGTAGATATTAGGAAAGAAGTGTTCACAGTGCAATGAAGCAGGAAGGAAGGAAGGAAGGAAGGAAGGAAGGGAGGGAGGGAGGGAGGGAGGGAGGGAGGGAGGAAGGAAGGAAGGAAGGAAGGAAGGAAGGAAGGAAGGAAGGAAGGAAGGAAGGCAGGCAGGCTGGTTGGCATGTCAAGAGGTTTAATTGATACAGTACAGCACCACCTAATGGCAGCATATGGTATTTTCCTTAAGAATTGTCTTTCACCAGACCAACTGAGGTTTGTCATCTGTGCAGTTTAGTTTTTTTTTCAGACCCACAGTGTCTTTGAAGGCAGGTCTGTTTTGAGAAATAAGGTCTACCAGAACATTTCTCTCCTATTTGTGTGTGTGTGTGTGTGTGTGTGTGTGTGTGTGTGTGTGTGTGTGTGTCCAGACGTTCCTAAGATCTGACCTTAGTCTGGACTGCTTAGCTTCACTCTCTCTTCTTTACCAGTGTTTCACCACCCAGAGTTAGCCATGTGGTTTCATGATGTGACACAACAATTAAGCAAGCAGAGGGCTTGTTTTTGCCTTTTGTGTACTTTGTTTTGGTCTAATAGATTTTTATCTTGTTTGGGTACAGGGAAAGGAAGAATTCTGTAATTTAGTCAAAAAGGAGATCCAGAAACAAGTTCTTTTTAAAAAGCTATCAGGCATGTGGTCGTGGTTTGTATATGTGCTGCCTGTCCTAAGTCCAGAGTTTCATGGAGTGAGGTTTCTGTACTTCTAGAAGAGGAATGACTAAGTTAAGCTGTGCTTTCTGTCTCCTGCTGGGGGTCTGGCTCCAGTGCTGGGGCCATGCTGACAGCCTAACTTACTCTCTGGGAAAGATGTGCCTGAAATCACAAAGCTGTAAATGAGTCTTAACAGAACAAGTGACCAGATCTGGCTGCCTGTGACAGCCAGGCCTTCCCTGCCTCTCAGTGTCACGAGCTGGACACCTGGCCTCAGGCTAACTAGCAATCAAGTGCAGCCCTGGTATTCTGTTGGCTTCAGTAATTGCAAAGCTGCTCCCTGAGCAGCAACCTCGGACTGTGGTGTCCTCAGGGCCTGCTGTCTGGAGGCCTCCTTCCCGATGTCCCAGGCCCTGAGGAAGCCTCACAGTCAGGGGCCCATCCTTAACCAGAGCCCTGCTCTTTCTGTTCTTGGGAGAACACTGGCTAGGGAGGGACTGCTTTTACCACCAGTCTTATGTTCCCTTCCTCCCCATTGTCTCATTGACCCATGTGTACACTGGAGCACATTCTCTAGGGGATCATGACGGGCCCACATGAGGGATAAAACCTAAATACAGGTGCCTGAACCCAAGGAGGATGGCTCTCCTTTCTTCTACCCTCTGGGAGTGTCTCCTGAATCATGATTGGTCAGTGTTCTCCAATCACATGTGCTCAGATTCCTCTCCCTCCCCCATCTCCACACACACTCCCTGTACCACCATGTCCCCAAGTCTTTAGAGTTAGAATCTCTGAAGTGATCCTTGGAAATTGCACTCTTTTTTTATCTTTTGTTTGTTTGTTGGGTCGTGGGACTTGAACTCTGGGCCTGGGCACTGTCCCTGAGCTTTTTAGCTCAAGACTAGCACTCTGCTCCTTGAGCCACAGTGCCACTTCTGGTTTTCTGGTGGTTAATTGGAGGTAAGGGTCTCATGGATTTTTGTACCAGGGCTGGCTTTTTAAAAAAAATTAATTTATTTATGTTTTATTGTCAGGGTAATGTATAGGTTACAGTTACATTATCCAGGTCCGGGCTGGCTTTGAACCATGATCTTTAGATCTCAGCCTCCTAGCTGGGTAGCTAGGATTATGGGTGTGAGCCACTGGCACCCAGCTAGAGATTACATTTATAATAAGCCCTTCAGGTATGTTCGTTAGGCACACATGCTCCAAAAATAAAGTTAGTTCAGTTGGTGCAGTTATCGCAATGTATACAATGGCCGACAAGGAAGAAGCAGTGGGTGGTTAAGTGAGAGGGAGAGGAATAAGCATAAAGGCAGTGACAGGGACTCGTCATGAAGCAGACGCCATCCAAGAGGACAAGAGAACACCACAAGGCTGTGTGCGTGTTTGGATCACCTACCAGCTTTGCAAAGAGCTGTCTCTTCACCTTCCCAGAGTGTCAGTAGTGTGGTGAGGTGGCATGTAAAGCAACCAACACAGCACCAACCACTGCCAGGAACTTTCCAGTGGAACCACGGGGCCCCGGCTCCCTCCCTCAGGCGTGCTCTGCACTCCACACTAAACCCTGGGGTGGAAAAAACACAACTTACTTTCCTTGCTTTTTATTTATGAAGGCCCCAAATATAAAAGGCAACAAGATAAGGAGGAGGGTCCTTACACAGGTTTATTATGCAACATGACCTAATCTTGGCAGAGCAGCCAGAGGTCTGCTGGTCTACTGAAACCATCTGTACCAACATGGCATTTGCAGAGTCCCAGGCTGCATAAAGACAGTGATTCAAGGGGCTGAGTCTTCAGGCTGCTTTTGAAGGACGTGTGTGAATATACTAATTCGTATATTGTTTCTCCTACCCACATAATGGCACTGAAGTCCACCGTTAGTCTCAAAAACAGCCAACAATGTATAGAATAATTGGATCTAACAGACACATGGACACAGCAGATCCCCTTGGGTTTCTCCCGTAGTTCCATCAAATAGTAAGGATGCTTTATAATGTTTTAATTCGTATTCGTCCTGCCTCTGTGCTGACCGTTACAGATAATCATCCTTGGAGAACTTCCTTTCAGGCTAGATGTGCCTGCCAAAACTATGTCACCTTTACCAACCTAATGACAAGGACATCTAATTTCCCATGCCTGTGGGATGCCATGGCAACCCAGATTCCTTTTCATTAAACACAAGGGCCTGCTGTCCTTCTGTGAGATGGCCCTTTCCTCCCCTCCCTCTCAATGGCACAGTGTCAGGGTCAGCTGACCTGTGAGTCACATGCACTAGGCATTCCCAGGCCTTGCACCAAGAGCCACACTGCCAACCAGCGCCTTTCTGAGCCATTACTTTAGATCCCACCAACAAACTCTCTGAATTTCAGAAGGAAGATTTGGCTCAGGACTCTCATAATCTGATCAGGCTGACTTTAGCTAGAAATAATCACATTTCCTTTTATTTCACTGAAGTCTAAGAATCAACCCCAGGGAAAATATGAAGAGGTTAAATTTTGTGTTTCTACACACACATACACACACACACCATTGAAAATTTGCCTTTTGTTCTTTTAAGTGACAGTTTGTGTCTTAAGGACATCATATGATGAATTTTTTAAGGACATCATATGATGCATTTTCACTCTTGTCTCTGACCAACAGTAAGACTATTGTTTTTTTCTACAGGTGTATTACAACACAGATGATGAACGAGAAGGGTAAGACATTCAATTATCTCACCTAAACACCTCAAGTTGGTCTATGTAAGTGACAAGCTACTTTAGCTCTGGGTAACTCTGGGTAGAAAGCGGGACTTTACTCTTTGTGACTCCACACTGAGAAAAGAACTGTCTGGAAGGGAAAGCTGAGGGATCATTTTCTCTCTCTAATCTCAGATGCTATGATCTCAGTTGCTGTTTCTCCCAGTCCATCTTTTCACCAATAATCCATTACAGAAATCCTCCTTGCCACCCATTGTTTGGTCCCCCTGTAAGACCAAGCTGAACCTGAGCAAGAGCCTGTGCACTTCAGTACTACCTAAGATGCACACTTGCTTTTTGGAGGTCTGGCTCTAGACAGGTTTGAGTTGGAACTGGGAGAGCGGTTCCAGTGTCTTCCTCATCGTACCTACGTGACAGTGATGGGAAACGCTCTCTACCTTCACACTGGATGCTGCTCACCTCAGTAGAGTCCTATAGCTTTATAAGGGCAGCCAAATCTTACAAACAATTTCTATCTTTCACTCATTTTTATAGACTTAGAGTTTTAGAACCAAAAGGAACTTTCAAAGTCATTGAGATGACCTTTTCTCCTGGCCCATGGTAACGACCATAATGTGTCTTAGAGAGGTAGCCAGCCAGATTTTTCCAGTGATGGAGGGTTCACTGTGTGTAAGGTATCTCATTACACTGTTGTTTCTGAGAGCTGGAATCCAGCTCTTTCCCATTGGCTGCCATCTTCCTTTCTGAGTAAGTCTTATTCAGCATTCAGTCATCACTTTCTGTCCTGCACTGTCCTTGGTTAAAATATAGCTTTACCTCTTAGTGTCCTACTTTCTCTCCAGGAGATGCCACTTCATTTTTTTAAATACCTATTTTATATTCTTGGATGTATTAGATATAGTTAACTAAAATCCATAGATTGGTCAAGCCTGAACATCCCCTATTCTTAAGAAATGAATGTTTATCTGTAAAGTATTGCCCAGTTGGCAAAGCGTGTGGAACAGATAGCACTGAGTCCATCACCTGTGTTTCAGTAGGCTGCAGACTAAGAAGATGGCTTTCTTCTTTTTCCAATACGTGGAAAGAATTTGAAACAAAAATGATGATGCATGACTTGTGAAATTTATGTGAACTCCAAATGTCCATAAAGTTTTATTAACACACACCATGTTAAGTCCTATGTATTGAATAAGACTGCTTTGACCACCATAGCAGCAGAACTGAATTACAACACAGACCAGATGGCCTGCAAAGCCTCATGTTTACTCTCTGTTTACAGAGCATTTGTCAGTTTTATGCCAAGGAGGGAGAATCACATAGGCAAATGATTCCTCAACTGATTAAGGACAGTATCTTGTCCAGGATTTAAGCTCTTACTTCAGAGTACTGTTTCCTAAATACCTGACAGAGATGTGTGATCATGAATTCTACAATCCTGGTGCTCAAAAGGCTGAGGTAGGAGGATTGCCAATCTAGGCTATGTAGCAAAATCCTGTCTCCAGGGGGTGAGTGACAAAGGTTGTTCTTTTTATCTTGGATCATTAATATTTTATGATAGTTTGAACAAATAAAAATGGTTATCAGTATCCATTGTAATCTGTAATTCACATCTTTTATAAAAGGCAGCATGGCATTGTTATTATATATATTGGCTTTGAACTTGGGAAGTCTAAGTCCTGGTCTTAGACTACAAATTACCAATGTGTAGCCAGAAGCTAGTCCCTTGATCTCTAGGAGTCAGTTTCTTCAATTTTACATTTGATAATTTTTTATAAGAATGTCACTTAGTGGCCAGGAGTTTGGCCTAGTGGTAGAGTGCTTGCCTAGCATGCACGAAGACCCGGGTTTGATTCCTCGGTACCACATGCATAGAAAAAAGCTGGAAGTGGTGCTGAGGCTCAAGTGGTAGAGTGCTAAGCCTTGAGAAAGTCCAAGGACAGTGCTCAGGCGCTGAGCCCAAGCCCAGGACTGGCAAAAAAAAAAAAAAAAAAAAAAGAATGTCACTTAGCAAGGCACTAGTGACTCATACCTGTAATCTTAGCTACTCGGGAGGCTGAGATGTGAAGATTGAGGTTCAAAGCCAGGCAGGAAAATCTGTGAGACTCTTATTTCCAATTACCACCAGAAAACCAGAAGTGGCACTGTTGCTCAAAGTGGTAGAGTGCTAGGCCTTTGAGCAAAAGAGCTCAGGAACGGGGACTCCGCCCTGAGTTCAAGCCTCACAAATGACCAAAACAAAACAATATAAGCCTGGTGCCAGTGGCTTTTGCCTCTAGTTCTAGCTACTCAGGAGGCTGAGATCCAAGGATTGTGGTTCAAAGCCAGCCCGGGCACTAAAGACCATAAGACTCTTATCTCCAATTAGCCATCAGAAAGCCAGATGTGGCCCTGTGGCTCAAGTGGTAGAGCACTAGGCTTGAGCTTAAGAGCTCAGGGACAGTGCCTAGGCTCAGTGTTCAAGCCCTACGACTGACCAAAAAACCCAATAATAATAATAAAAATAATAATAATTTTACTTAGATCCATCCAGCATCATTAGCATTGTATTTACTATGGAGTAGAAAAAACTAGATGGGAAAACTTAGCATTACAAGTGAGAAGAGCTTGAGCTCCAAAATGTCCCTTGCTGTAGATCTCACTGCAAATCTGTCTCATCTCAGACAGCCCTTTGCATTAGTTCTTGATTAAAGAATGTGGACAACATTGGAGTTTCGGTCTTCATACATGATAGGTTATTGATGCATGGAAATGTAACCTTTTAACATTCACCAGATACCTTGGCTAGGCACAGCATTAAGTTCCTTATATGCAGTATCTCAATGTATTTCCCCAATTTCCTATTTTACCTACTTTTAGTAAGGAGAAAAATGAGTCTTCAAGAGATTGGAGTCAAACTCATCTCCAGAGTAAGTGCTTAACACAAGAACCGAACCCGTGTCTAGCTATACTGCACTTCTCATTACTTGTTCTTACCATTATGCCCTATTGTTTTCTTAATTTTCTCTTTGTCGGTCCTGGGCTTGAGCTCAGGGCCTGAACACTGTCCTTGAGCTTTCTCAAGGCTAGAGCTCTACCAGGTGAGCCACAGCACCACCTCTAGCTTTTTCTATGTATGTGGTACCAAGGGAATCAAACCCAGGTCTCCGTGCATGCTAGGCAAGAACTCTACCACTAGGCCAAACTCCTGGTCCTTGTTTTCTCAGTTTTTGACCTGTGGATTCAATGGAGACATGAAGTGGACAAGTGCTCATTAGAATAGCTTTTTGGCCCTGATGAGAGCCCAACTGGATTGATCTCTTGAAGTAGAACCCAGATCTGATGAGTCTGTACCCGACTGAGACCAGGCTGAGGCTGCCATATGCATTGCCCAAGCCCTGGGCAAATGCTTTCTTCATTGGCCTTCGCACAGTCTCTATCAGGAAGGCTTTTGGGCTGAGTTCCTTGGACCCCCATGGCATTCTGCTTTGCTTCTTGGTTTGTCATCCTGTAGAGCTTAAGAACCTGGCATTCCAGAGTACTTGGCTCACTTTCCTATGTCTCCTGGCATAGCCTTCAACTATGCAAGCTTCTTTGCCCTTAAGTATGGCTGGGTTTGTCATCCTTCTACCTCAGCCTCGAATGGACAAGAGGCTGTGAGGGCAAAGGTCCCAGATGCCCTTCAGTTCCTCTCTCAGTCTCCTTTGTGGCCTCAGCTCCTCTAGTGCTCCTGGATTCAGCAGCAGGTCTCAAGTAAAGTATTTAAAAATGTTTAGATAGATTATCAAGTTGTTCTTGGCTGGAGCATTGGTCAGCCATCCCCTGTACAGCAACAGGAATATCTCTATTACCTTTTAGAATGATATTTCTGGGCCTTACTGCCTTAGTCATTTATTGCTAGTTATGAACTCACATCTACAGTACTCCCTGAGTGTATGCTTTATTGCCACTTGTATCCTATCTTACCAAATGTGGCCTCTAAACAGTCAAAACTAGCATTGACTCAAAGTCATTTTGGGCTGAGTCCTACAAGGAGTAATCTGTTGAAGCGAAATGAAGGAAAACCACTCTATAATGTGGGAGACTCTGGGAGCACTTGAAAGAAGGTGAACACCCTCTTGCTGGAGGAAGTGTGGCTCCGTTTTAGCATAGCCATGGTAATTAATGTACATCATTTTGTAAGCAAAGTTGTGAGACAGGCAAACAGTGTTTTCCCTTTCGGTACCTTTTTGAGGAAACTCACCAATCGCTTAACCATAGTATAGTTCAGATGCAATGTTGACTCTTCCAGGGGTGGCCAGAGACACTGTTTCTGATCTGATCTTTTCCCAGTTTGTTTTTTTTTTTTGTCATGTCCATGGTTGAATGTGCTGCTGGGACATCATACATATTCACCACCTTTCCCTTGTTCTTCAGGCTTTGGAGTATAATGTATATCATTGCCTAGGCCTAAGATTTGTACTTATCTGGCAAATAGGCCAATCTTGTCTGCCCTTCTTTTCTGACCTTGCTTTGGAAATAATCCAAACAATCAAATTCAGAATTCATTAAAAACAACAACAACAACAACCAGATTGACGCCTACTGGGTTTATAGATTTGAAATTGTAGAAAAGTCTGTTTGAACTAGCAAGACTTCAAATGATTTATCCAAGATGTTATTTTAATGGCAGAGTCTATCATGGCTCAAAATGAAGTACCATCAGAAGTCAGCAGAAGTAGAAAAACAGAAATAAATTTTGTTTAATGGAAAAAAGAACTGCTCGCTTAGGAAACTTTACAAAGCTTGAGAGTGTTGGGAGGCATTAAAGCTACTTACTCATTATTAGCCTAATGACCAGTGACTGCTTTTGTGGGTAAAGTCTTTAATCTTCTATTCCTGAGGACATGGTCATTCTAGATCTAAGATGTGACAAGGTAATATGACCTGCTTTTATGGCAAAGTAGAGAGAAAAAGGCAGAGAGACCAGTGTCTTGAAACTTTATTATCGTCTTCCACAGGGACTTGACTTTTTAGAGTTTGCTCTAGCTGTTTACAATGTTTGGCAAACTAGAATCTAAAATAAGAAAATGTGGGTTCCTTTCTCTTAAAATTATTTTTTAGAATTATCTTTACCACCGGGCACCAGTGACTGGCACCTATCATCTTAGATTCTCAGGACGCTGAGATCTGATGATTGTGGTTTGAAGCCAACCTAGGCAGATAGCTCATGAAGTAGAGCTGGTGACGCAGGTAGTAGAATGCTAGCCTTGAGCAAAATAAGCCTAGGGACCATACCCTGAGTTCAAGCCCCAAGATAAGTTATCTATCTATCTATCTATCTATCTATCTATCTATCTATCTATCCCTTCCATTGTTCTTCCCCAATTTGTACGAATCCCATCCATTGTCTCAGATTACCTGGTTCTATTTTCACATATGAACATTGAGTATTATGACTATATTAACCCAGACAAAACATGTTTCAGGGAATGATGACTCTTAATGTTATTTCTCATTATCATCTCAGATTTATTAAGTTGTGGGGGTAACACTGGTACTTGCCACCAGCATCTTATGGTCCTTAAATTTGACCCACAGTGATAACACAGACAGTTGGGACTTTGAGGGTAAATGGAGATGCTCTTTGGAAATATCTGCCCTATTTAGTGTCTTCTTCAAATCTTTTCATCATGAACTTAGGGATGCTTCCAATGAATCTTGTATGTGTTTAACATGTGTGAATTCAGTTAGTTAACTTGTATTGTGTATATTTTAGTTGATAATATTTGTGCTTATTTATTGAATCTAGTACGATCACTTGATGTATGTGTACAGTATATAATCATCAACCTAGTGTAATTCACCTGTTTCCATCTCCTCAAATGTTATCATTTCTGTCATCAGTCTCCTTTTAGAGACAAGGTGACTTTAGGTCAGGGCCAGTAAACTAGAAAGTAAGGATTTAAATCAACATACTCAGTCCCTGGAGTTCCTATCTGAAGCATTCTATTCAACTGCCTGTCTGTGATTGCTTCCTGGGCCCCTGAGTACCAAGAGAAGGGAAATTTCTACAGCTCTGTATTTTCTTCCTTGCCACTCTGAAGGTTACTAAGGTTTTTCCTGAGCATTTTTCCTGGCTCCAGTTCCTCCAGTTTGAGTTCTCTTAATCAGTTTTTCTCAGTACAAACAGAGACTTTGAGATGAAGTATCTGACCTCCAATACTGGTCATCAGAGCTTGAGACCGCTCAGGATCCCAGCACTGTGACCATCCAGGAGTGGGGGACTGGAATCTCCTTCAGGGAACAGGAGTAGATTTGCCACCTGGTCTGGGAACTTCCACTATTCATTCTATTTTCATCTGCTCTAGCCAATGGGCATAGCAAATAACAGGAAGCCAGATTCACTGAGTAACTTTATTATGTGGGGAGGATTCCTCAATGCTAAGGTCCAGTAAAGTGGGCTTCTATCATTTCTGTTTCCCTACTGTGTCCTAAGGGGCTAGCAAGAGGCTACAGGACAGGCAGGCCTCTGCTGGACTGCTGTGACATAAGAATCACACAGACATCCTTGCTCAACCCTCCCCCCATCCCTATACTCTGCCTTGATTTTCTGAACAGAAAAGAAGGAGGTAAAGGTTGGAGGGAGTTCCTCCCACATGTCTCAATTTGGGGATCTATAGTCAGTGATGAGGATCAGGACTTAGGTCTTGCCTTAAAGACAGTGCTGTGTGCATGCTCCTTCCCACAGGGATGGCATAGGTCCTGCAAGGGGAAGGAGGTTGGCCTGTGATTGGCATGGCACCAAACAAGAAGGATAGAACTTGGCACATGTGATTGACTGTGTGTGACACTGTGCCTTCTGTGCTTAACCATCTTTGCTCTTCTTTTCTAGCAACAGTGTCCTTGTTAAACGGATGTTCAGGCCCATGGAAGAAGAGTTTGGTCCAGCACCCGCTAAGCAGATTAAAGAAGAAGGCATTAAGAGAGGTATCCCTCCAGTCAGGTTGTATCAAAATGAGCTCGCAGTCTAACCAGCCATGTGGCACCTTGGAAAGCCGGGTAGAGGGGCTTGGTGAATTTCTTTTTTTTCATACAGGAAGTACACAGGCTTCTCTCTTCATTGTGCTAAACTCTGTTCTTTTAAATATCCTGAGTAAGATTTGTTCTTTCTGGATACTCATTCTTTCCTGTGCCTTGGGAGAATGAGAATACAGATACTGACTCATCCAACAGGGTTAAAAGGAAGCTCTTGCTGGCTGATAGTCATAATTGATAAGAACCAATGATTCAGAATCATTTAATAGATGGAAACAATCTTACACAAATAAGCAAGCTGCTGTTTCCTATGACATCACAACTTAGGCATTTGCATTGAAGGATTTATTTCCGTATTATTGTTATTATTATTAATTTTTTTTTGCCAATCTTGGGGCTTGAACTCTGGGCCTGAGTACTGTCCTTGAGTGACTTTTTCTCTAGGCTAGTACTCTACCACTTGAGCCACAATGCCATTTTCGGCCTTTTCTGTCCAGGCTGGCTTCAAGCCATGATTCTCAGATTTCAGCCTCCTGAGTAGCTAGGATTACAGGCGTACGTCTCCAGAGCCCAGTTTATTTATTTATAATGATAGTATTGGGGTTTGAACTCAGTGCCTGGGTACTGTCTCTTGGCTTTTTCCCTC
This sequence comes from Megascapheus bottae, assembly GCF_031878675.1. NCBI lineage: Eukaryota > Metazoa > Chordata > Mammalia > Rodentia > Geomyidae > Megascapheus > Megascapheus bottae. Next base: position 41,344,188 of record NC_143517.1, read on the forward strand.
AAGGCTGATGTTCTACCACTTGAGCCAAACTTCCTCTTGTGGCTTTTGGGTGGTTAATTGGAGCGATGGATGTTGTGGACTTTTCTGCTTGGCTGGTTTCAAATTGAGCTCCTCAGAGCTCAGCTTCTTGAATAGCCTAGAGTATAGGCATGAGCCACAGATGCCTGGTAGAGTCAAGGATCTCACTCTACTTCCTCTAGAGGGCCAGAAGGAAGGCTAAGAGTACCCTGGCTTACTTACCCAGCCTCTCCATCCACAGTCCAGTTGAGAGACGTATGAGAGAAGTAAGCAGCAAGAGAGAAGTATGCAGCTTCTGCCATTTCCCCCACCCCCTGCTGCAACCCACCCCGAGACCCTCCAGTGACTCACCCTCTATTGGACTTGCAATGACTCAACTTACCATGTTAAATAAGGATGAATTTTCTTTCTTACTGAGAAATTTCTTTTTTTTTCCTACTTGTTATAATGAGATTTCATTATTGTTAGGGAACTGTGTGCTGCCTCAGGCTCCTGGAGTTTATTGTATGACCTTGGACAGAACTTTCATCCTGTTACTCCTCAGAGTCTTAATCTGTAAAGTGTGGGTGACAAAGTACCCCTCCACACACATACCAAGGTTACAGTATACAAAAGATACTTCACTCTAGCCTGATCACAGAGCTGTTAGTTTTATAATTAGATCTGTATCTGGTAAGTTATATGATCATAGTTGTATTTGAGTAATTGCCATTTCAGAATAGAAAAAGCCTAAATGCATGAACGTTACAATAACAAGATTTAAGCCCTTAAAAGTCTCTCACAACTCATCATCAACTAGTCAAGCACATTCTGAACTCCATTTCTGGATACCTACCCTATACTGTTAGAATTAGGTCACAGTCACCCAGAAATTAAGAATGACACAGGCATGCATCATTGTACCTCACCTCCACATTTAGCACCCAGAGATTGTGAAGCCAACACAAAACCTGCCACTAGGAATAGTCTTGTATGACTAAAAGGAAAAGTGTGTCCTTTGAAACATCTAAGGCCAGGAGAATACTGTCACCCACCAGCAACAAGGACACATCTCCCAGGTGAGGCTTCCCTTCCAAAGACAGAAACTTCTCTTCAGAAGAGGACAGAGGAGTTAGCCCACTCCTGGCGTAGTTGCTCCCACTCTGAGCTAAGTTTGACAATGTATCAGGGACCACTTTTACCATATGTCGGTCCGAAGTTCTTCAAGAGACCAATCACAGTGATCCCCAAAGCCATTATTACTGCTGGCTGGCCTTCGCAGCCTTTTGTCAGGGTGCCCCTGTCAGGGCCATGTCGGGGTAGCCGCCTATGTGCAGCGGTCTGTCTTTGGCTGTATGTCGGGGCTGTGTGATGTCTGTCTCTGCTACCATGGCAGAGCAATTTCAACTATTGCTTTGCCACGGATGCAGAGCTAATGAGAGCCACCCCCCTGGGCAATTCCCCAGGAGTGAGCTGTGAGCCCAGCATGCCCATCTAAGTGTGGCTGTCAACAGATGTAGGGAGCACAGCGCTGCCCCACGCTCCTTCCCTCCCACCCCGGCGCAGCAGGGCACCTTCAGCACTTCCCAGCCATGCCACAGCAAGCCTGGCAAAGACACTGATGTGGAAGGTGGATATTTATAAAGGAACAGTAGCCAAGCTCACTTTAATAGAATGTGCTTTGGGGTTTCCTAAGGTTGGCCTCATGGAAATTACTTTTTCCTTTTCTCTCTGGGGAGCCCTGGGGAGTGGGGAGGGAAGTATAGAATTTTCATCTGTAACAGCCCTTCTTCCCCCTTGAATTTAATTTCTTTTATTTAGATGTAATTGGGATCCTGTCTCCTAATTATTTTTTCATGAGTCCTTTTATAATAACCAGTAGGTTATGAACTCATTTTAGCTGGAATGGAGACTATAAAATATTCCTTCTAAAGGACTAAATTTAGAAATCTGTGGAGACATAGCCAATATACTTATTTAACGGGTACTTAACTTTTATATTTGATAAGGAGAAGAAACTGCAGTACTTAAGTCTGTCTTCCTTCCCTTCTCTCTTCCCTTCTCCTTCTCCTTTCCTCTCTTTTCCTGCTTCCTTCCTTTCTTCCTTCCTTCTTTCCTCCTTTCCTCCCTTCCTCCCTTTCTCTCTTCCTTCCTCCCTCCCTCCCTCTCTCTCTGTCCCTTGGAGCAGTAGCCAGCAGCTGTGTTCTGGGCAATGGTGCTGGCAGGAAAATCCCTCTGAGATATACACATCTCTAGGGAGACCTGGAGTTTTTACCATCTCAAATTTTGCACATGTTCAGATTTAGAAAGTCATTTTGCAGAGAAATACCTTGTAGAGCTGCCCTCCACCTCACAAGGCATGAAGACCCCACGTGCTTCCTAACAGCTTCTACTAGCTGAGGACAGGTGTTGGCTGCGTGCCAGGCTGGTACTAAGCAGCCATGTAAGTCTAGTGTCACTGACCACCATTTCCACCCTATGCAGTAGACACTAGTGTCCCCATGGCATGTGGAAGATCCAGGCTTGGACAGGTGCAATGACTAGAACAGTGGCAGGGACTGAGCTGGGCTCCCGCCTGGCCTGTGGAGCTCTGTATGCTGAGCTTCTTCCTCCATTCCCCTTCCCAGGCTTCGTTTCCCTCCTGTGCCTGTTCCCCTGCTAGCTATCTGCCTGGAGTCTACACTCTCCACCCTCTCCATCCTCACAGATGGCACTAAGGCCCTGCGATCTTCGTAACTCAGGCCTCTCCTCCAAGGCCATCTTCCTGGAATGTGCCCTCACCCTCACCCAGGCAAGATCAGGCTACCTTTTTCTTCCTAACTTTGTTAGGTTATTTGAAGTCTTCCTGCCTCTTGAAGTGAACCATGCATTCTTGTAAGGGCAGGGGCCAGGACTTACTGACCCCTGTCTAATCAATCCCAGCTCCTTGCTCACAAGGCCCGGGGTCCTTGTAAGTCATCACAAATATTTATTGTCAGAAATTCTTCAAGAGACTGATCACCAAAGCCACTGTTTTGATTATTTGGCCATTATGGCCAAATAAACAGGAGAGCGAAGTTTTCAGAGATAGGGTACTTACCTTGAGAAATTCCCATGTGAACCTGGATGTCAAGGCATTGTGCATCTTGGTAGGTGTTAGCTCACCTGCCAGGTCCTTAAGAGTCCCTAATCATGCGACATCCATGCAGATGACTGAGGCACTCTTGTAGAATGTCCTCTGGACTGGGCGGGGGTCCTAGCTCATCAGGGTTATCAGTTCCTACGTAACAGGAAGCAGATTCTGGACTTGTGTCACATGCCTTACCTTTTTTTTCTTTCAGTGCTTTTGTATGTGAGGAAGGAGACGGATGACGTATTTGATGCTTTGATGTTGAAGTCTCCCACGGTGAAAGGACTGATGGAAGCGGTAAGACACAAGCCCTGTCGGCCTCCAGGAGAACGCCATATCCTCCTTAGCACAACCCATTTCCTGCAGTGCAGCCATCCAGGTGGTGCCAGGATGAGTTTCCTAGACAGAAAGGGAGAGCTGAGGTCTGTGGAGAGGCTGATGTCAGGGAACCAGGGTGTTATCAGCACTGTAAAAGGGGAACTTTGTAAAATAATTTGGGCTGTTTAGCCTGGACTAGTCTTAACTCATACTTTTCTTCTTTTTTTTTCCCCCTCACTTCCTCTCTGCCTGCCTTCCCTACATCCCTTTAATAGTTCTTCCTTTTTTAACTATCATCCATGTTGTGGTATAGACCAAAGACTTCATTCTTTTTCCTGGCTGGATTATAGTTCACTGTGTGGATTTACTATCTTTTGTGTTCACTTCTGTAACTGATAGATGCTGTAATTCTTCCACTTTTGGGGGGCTTATTTGGCTTGGTAATTTCTTCTGTTCTACAGCTCTTTTCATTTGGATGGAGTTATATTTCCTGTAAAGGAAAAACAAACCCCAAAATGAATGCAGCAAGAAACAGGATCTGTATCTCTTCAAGAAAACCAAAAGTTGTAAATGTCTATAAAAGTGTCAGAAGACAGATAAATGAACTAGAAAAGTCCACAAAACATCCAGATCTCTCTGGGAAACTAAACATTTTCCTATCCCAGACTGGCTTTTAGATCATATTGCTAAAAGTTGACTTACCTGGAACATAGAAATGGTTAGAAGTTTTTTGAATGTGTAGACTGAATCTTCGGCCCTATAGATAAGGGTTTTGCTGAAGGGGCAGTGGAAAGGAGTGGAGTGGGGCGTGGAATCGGGAATCTATTTTCAACAAGCTCTGCAGAGCACTCTAAGGTAAGCTAAGTCCAGTAGCTGCTGATCCAGATTGATTTGAAAGTGATTTCCTCGGCGTCTTCCTTTCTCTAATCTCTTACTAGTTTTACAAGGATTGTGTACTAGTCATCTAACTGGACCACAGTGAAACTAAATGGTCCCTCCGCGCCCTAATGGCAGCCTTTGCCTAGCTTCCTGTCCAGAGTGGGCTTTTGATCCTTTTTAGGGGTTGCTCAGCACACCTGCCAATTGGTTAGATGGGGGGGGGGTCGATGCAGGGGACAAGGAAAGATAATGAATAATACCCTCTGATCCAGTAACTCTTTGGAGAAGTCAAGTTTCTGGCTCTGGTCAGGTATTCTGGGAAATTCTGACTTCCCTCAAGACTGGAGAGCTGAGGTTTTGTTGAAGTACCCACACAAGCTGGCCTCTTGCTGCCTGAGTTGTGCAAGTAGGTAAGCTGCAGCAGAAGGTACTCCCAAGTGAGAGTCCCAAGACAGGCTACTGTGCGATGGTGGCTCTGCCACTTGTGGGAGTCATGGAGGTTCATGGAATCTGCTATGCGGGGACTCAAGTACCTAGAAAAGATGGTAGAATTTTAAAGAATACTGGATTCTACTCAAAGGATCCTAGAGTTGTGCCCTGAATTTGTCTAGGCATTTAGAAAGCATTTCTAGCTGGGCATTACATGCCTGTAATTCTAATTACTCAGGAGAGATTTGAGCATCACAGTTCAAAGCCAGCCCAGGCATGAAACTTCATGAGATTCTTATCACTAATTAACCACAAGAAATCTGGAAGTGGCACTGTGGCTCAAAGTGGTAGAGCATTAGCCTTGAGCTCAGGAACAATACCCAGGCCCATAGTTTAAGCCCCATAACTGATCTCCCCGAAATTAAAAAAAGAAAACAGCCAGGCACTGGTGGCTCCTAACTACTCAGGAGGCTGAGATCTGAAGATCACGGTTCAAAGCCAGCCTATGAGATTCTTGTCTTCTATGAACCACCGGGGAAGCTGGAAGTGGTGCTGTGGCTCAAGTGGTACAATGCCAGCCTTTAGCTGAAGAGCTCAGGGGCAGCACCCAGGCCCAGAGTTTAAGCCCCACTACCAACAAAAATAAAATAAAATAATAATAAAGCACTTTTGCCAAAGTGTAGATCTTCTGAAGACTTAGCCTTGTTAGGTATAACATTGTCTTACACTGACACTTACCAGTACTCATTGCATGATGTAATATAGATATATGTACATGACATGTATGTAATTATTTCTATATTTTACATGTGCATACATATAAAATCAACATACAATGCAGTACAGTTGTGTAGTCCTTCCTCAGTGTCCAAGACTGGTTCTGTGATACCAAGATCCATGGATGTTCAAGTCAGATAAAATGGTGAATCTATACTGTCCTCCCAAATACCTTAAAGCATCTCTTCCTAATCTACAAGAGATAACACAATTTAAATTAGTGTGTTATTTATGAAATAATGACCATAAAAATGTTTTGTATCAGAACAGACTTGTGTGTGTGTGTGTGTGTGTGTGTGTGTGTGTGTGTGTGTGTGTGTGTCATGGGGCTTGAACTTGGCCTGGGTGCTGTCCCTGAGCTACTCAGCTCAAGGCTATCCTTGAGCCAAGCCCCACTTCACATTTTCTAGAGGTTAATTGGAGATAAGAGTCTCAGGTCCTTTTGTGCACAGGCTGGCTTTGAACCTTGATCCTCAGATCTCAGCCTCCCAAGTAGCTAGGATTACAGTTGTGAGCCACCATGCTGCCTGGTCAGACATAATTTTTTTTTTTTTTTTTGCTAGTCCTGGGTCTTGAAGTCAGGATCTGAGCACTGTCCTTGGGCTTTCTCAACGCTAGAGCTCTACCACTTGCGCCACAGCACCATTTCTGACTTTTTCTATGTATGTGGTACTGAGGAATCGAATCCAGGTCTACATTCATGTTAGGCAAGCACTCTAGCACTAGGCCAAACTCCCAGCCCCCAGATAGAATTTTTAAAAACATAATATATTGATCTGCAGTTGGTTGAATCTCTGGCTGCAGAGCAAGTCACAACAGGAAGTCAGAACAGGAAGTTGACTGCCTACATATGTGTGTTAGTAAATGTCTATGTATGTTGATCATAGCTTAGAGGTCAGTATATAAGCTATGGCTTCAGAAAACCTGTGTTCAAGTTCTGGCTGTGCTTCTTACTTGCTGGAACATGTTAAAAACCTTAAGATGTAAATGAAAATACGCTTTTCCTGGGCTAACATGAAGACTGAAAGAGACAACATAGAAACAAGATTCCCAGGAGCCTGTCATGTACTGTGTCTTCGTCCCTGACATAGATTAGACTTGGTAATGGATCTTGCCTTGAGAAGGAAATGGTTCCAGACAGCACATGGTGTGAGGACATTTTCTAGCTCCTCTGGTTCTAGATTTCTCAAACTCAGTTCCTCGATATCCCGAAGATGAGTGCTATCTTAAGTTTCATTGTGTTATAGCCCACTCATTCACAATGTCAGTGGAAGTACGGAGCTCTGGACATGGTGCTGGCTTTGCTCAGAAACCCTGGAAATTGTGTGAAGAGGCCATGGCCACCTCTGAAATTCAGGGGCACAGAGTTGCTCTCTATGAATGAATTTTTGCCTAATAAAAATAAGACTTCAACACAGGAAAGTGGCATTGGCATTCCATATTTTTGTTTCAACTCCTAAGACCATCATGCATGAAGTTTATGTTTTTTTTTTTTTTTGCCAGTTGGGGCTTGGATTCAGGGCCTGAGCACTGTCCTTTGGCTTTCTCAAGGCTAGAGCTCTACCACGTGAGCCTCAGCACCACTCTGGCTTTTTTTCTATGTATGTGGTTCCGAGGAATTGAACCTGGGTCTTCATGCATACTAGGCAAGCACTCTACCACTAGGCCAAACTCCCAGCCCGAAGTTTATGTTTTAACAAGTAAGTTACTTACATAGAAAGAATGACCTGGTGGGGATTGGGGATATGACTCAGTTGGTAGAGCATGAGTCAAAAGAGCCAAGTGGATGTAGTTCCTAAGTTCTAATCTCAGACCTACTAAAAAGCAAAGCCTGAAAGACAAAAAACCAAAAAGGACCATAAGTTTTGAGCAAGTCTGTTTAACTGAGTGATTTCATACTTGGACTTAAGCCACTGTTTGAACCTATCACTAGTCAAAATGGCTTCCTAGAAATACAAACAGGCTGCTTTGTTCCTGTGGACCTAGAGGATCCTAAATGCATCCATCAGAGTCCTTGAGTTAGGTTTCAGAGATGCCAGCCATGACCTTTAGAATCAGATTTTGCAGGGTGGACCCAGGAATTGCACTGGCAGCAAGTTAGTTCCCTGCTTGAGTTGAAGAAAACTAGAGTTTGTGAGGTCACTGCCTGGTGTTTGCTTTGGCTGGAAACTGGCATGAGAGTCTCATTCTCAAGGAAAATCCCAAGTGCACATTCGCTTAGGATAGTGATAAACTCTCTCATTATATTCATGGGGTCCAGCCCCCAGTCATAGTTTTAAACCAAGGAGTGGCTCTCTAAGCTTATTTTCTTACCCTTAGAGTTTAGGATTGGTCTTGAGCACAGGGCACTTTTCTCCTTCCTGGGTGGTTTGGGAAGGCCAGCTGCTGTGTCTTTGAAGGACACAGTCTTCCTGGACCAGCCAAGCTCCAGTACCAAAGGTCCAAGTACATCTTAGGTAAAGTCTGTGTATGTATGTCCTGCAGTTATTGCTGAAGTGGAAACACCTGCGTTTGTATCAATATTTACATTGCCCTGCTTCCTTTCAACATGAGCCATTGAAAGTTGGTTGGGCCTCAGCTTCTTACGTATAAAACAGAGTCCTCAATGGCAAAATTACCTCGTAGCTAGCAGGTGTCAGATGGCAGGAACAACCTTTGTGACACTGGTGCTGGTTCTGCCATGGGAGGCGTAGATCCCTTTCCAATGGACAAACCACTCTGCTCTCTCCTGTGGATTCCAGAATCCCCATCCTCAGCCAGACATTGCTTAGATGTAGAAGGAAATTCACAGTACAGTATGAAAAGCTATATTGAAAGTTTTTTGATTTTTTTGTTGTTTAAAAAAGAAATCAGTATTGACCGTTGATGAAGTGTGGGCTTGTCGTCTAGAGAGACCCAAACCAGCAGGAAGGTTTGGGGACAGGTTGTGGGTGGTGACAGTACCCACAGCAGATTTCCCACAGCGGAAAGCCCAGCGGAAGAGCTCTATTATCTCGAAATGGAAGTGCTTTTGCATTTATCAGACATAATACTCTTCTTTGAGATAATCGTTTTGAATTTGCCTTAGAAATCATCTTGTAAGGTCAAGATCTTGGCACTGGCATATGCAAAGTAGGCAGCAGACAATAAAGAGAAGCATGGTTTTAGAGAACTCCTGTGATGCCATGCAGGACTGCTCTAAAGTGTGTAAATCCAGGCTCCTGTCTGTTAGGAAAAGACTTACCTTAAAAGTAGTCTTACTGGGACTAGCCTTGATCTCTTAGCATCTTGAACACTTAACCACAACAAAGAGGAATGGAATTGGGCCATTTTTTCTGTAGGACAGACTGTGTGTGCCAGTCAATAGATTTGGAATCGGGGCCTGAGCCCTATCCCTGAGCTCTTCAGCTCATAGCTAGCACTCCACCAGTTTGAGCCACAGTACCACTTCCAGTTTTCTGGTGGTGAAGTGAAGAGTCTCACAGAGTTCCCTGCCCAGGCTGGCTTTTAACCACAATCCTTTGAGCTCAGCCTCCTGAGTCATAGGATGACATAGGTGAGCCACCAGCACCCAGCTCAGAAGAGTCTTGGACCTCTCACACAGCTCATCTGCTAGAAAATTGCTATCCAGAAAGATCTAGATACCCAGCTAGAAAAAGGAGCAAAAATCTTCTGTCCATCAGTCACGTGTAACTGAATAGTCATTTGGAGAAAATAGGTATTTTTCTTCTCATCTTCGTGTTTGCTATCACATCAGACAAGTTATCCACAACACACCTATATGCCACTTTTGCTTCTTTATTCTAATGAACCTTTAAATTTAAAGGCAGAAGATTTAGTGACAGTAATGGTGGTAGTGATGGTGATGACATGAAGTCTTTTTAAAAGGTTTTTTGTCTTCTTATTGTTTTAAGGCATTTCTGAGCGGTGATACCTAACAATCTTACAAATCAAGGGCTCTGACCAATTGCCACATAGTTCATCTCGGAGCCCAGCAGAGCTACTTATACACCCCAGGCACTTTACATGTGTATTGCCAACAGGGAATAGCTTAATCCCTTCAAGTCTCTGTTTATATGTAGCTTTATTAGATGGCTTTCCAAGGCCACCCACATAAATATTATTTCCTTCATTCTCTGCTGCTTACTCTGTTTTACTCTGCTCCAGGCCAACATGCTTGATTCTTAATAGATATTAACTGTTCTCTCTCATCCTCCATAGATTTTGAAATCCATTAAGTTGGAGGCTTTGTGTCTGTTGTCTGCTGTCTATCCCCAGAATCTTGAACTTTATTTCTTGACTTCATCCAGCATCTGGAGTACGTGAGCCACCGTGCAAATTGCTATTGAGTGGGGTGTGTGACCTTGACATGCCCTGTTTCACTTAACCCTTACGATATTCCTCACAGTATTGTTCCACAGATAAGGAAACTGAGGCCAAGTGGGAGGTTCTTCAAGGTTTGACCACTTCACAAAGTGATGGAGCTAACTTACACCTTCCCGTACTTCAGTCTGGCTAGGAATATGTTCTGTCTCTCTGTGCAAATATTGTAAGGAGAATAAGCACTCTGATACACAATGACAAAGGAGAAGGAAAAAAATGGAGTAATCGTAAGCATGCAGGCAAAAAGTATATAATTATAGTTACTGATCCCACACCATCTGCTAGATGAGATCAACGGCTTCTGTCACTTGTGAGAGGCATGGCACAAGTTACTCATCCAGCATCATCCTTTCTGAAGCAAGAACAGTACAGAAGGGTGGTATGAAGATGAGTTTTTAAAGAGGGATTCAAAACAATGAGTCCCTGAGTTCAAATCCCAGTAACTACCCAAAGGAAAAACAGGGGAGAAAAATCAAAGCACTCCCAATTAATTAGCCCCTGAGAAATGAGGCCCATTTTCCATGTACAGAAGAGAACCTGCCTGGGATCACATCCAGTCCTGGGCGGGAGGAATCCTCAATAAGCCTCTGACTGCTGTTCTGATCCTCCAGGTGAATTCCACAGTCTCACTTCTTACCCGAGTCTGGATGTGGCCAAGCCTGGCCCCCTGCCTTTCATGAAGGCAGAGAACGCTATGCCAACCTGGTGAATCATCAGCTGCTTTTACCCCTGAGAACTAAACTGAGCGCAGGACTCCACCTCCTGCAGGGACCTGTTTCAGCTTCGCGTATAGCTCTGATGAACTAGATGAGATGCAGAAACCTCACTCTTAAATCGTCTTGCCATATGCCCAGTTTCCCTAAGAGTACAAAATCCAGAGCCAGACCTCCAGGTGTTTTCCTTCAATCCTGTGCATCATTCAGTGGCACTTTTCCTACTCAGCTTCTTTCAAGAGAATGAATCCATTGACATGCCTACTCTGTCCCCACAAACTGCAACTTCTAGATTTTGACAGCAACTTTACTATGCTTATTATTTTTTTTTAATGCCATCAGGCCTAGGCACTATTGTTTTTGCCCAGGGCTAGGGTCTATTCCTTGCACCACAACCCCACTTTTGGCTTTTTGGTAGTTTATTGGAGGTCTCTCAGACTTTCTTGCTCGGCTGCCTTTGAACCTCAGTCCTCAGATCTCAACCTCCTGAGTAGCTAGGATTACAGGTATGAGCCACCGGCATCTGGCTAGAATTCTTTTTGCCTGTCTGCTTTCTCTCAAATGAAATACCTGGTAAACTTTCTGAACTCGGAGATAATTTTTCATCTTGAGAAGTGAGAATGTGCCTGTTGGTGTGTATGAGTCGTGGGGTGCGTGCTTTTTGTCCCCTCCTGGGGTCTCTAGGCACTGTCCCACTGTCTTTTGGTTTTTAGTTTTGCAGTCAGAAGACAAAAGGTAGATGTGAGGTCTATCTGAAGGCGGGGTGGGGAGGGGCATTCCCAAATGCCCTCCTAACTGGGCATTTGGGGAATGTGACCGTGAGTGAAGATCATCTATGTCCAGGAAAATGTGCAAGAGAGCAAAGCTGGGACTCCCTCCCTGGACTCCACTTGGGCTCAGCTTCTCATACCTTCTTGTTATTGGTATTACAGATATCGGAGAAGTATGGGCTGCCTGTGGAGAAGATAACAAAACTTTACAAGAAAAGCAAAAAAGGGTAAGAAATCAGACAAGCCTACACAATGCACGTGTTTGGGTGTTTTTTTTTAACCTCGGTTGTTCCTCCTTCACAAAAGTGTGTGTGATTCCAGAGCAGACAGTGCTGTGCATTGTGAAGATCTAGAGTGGGAGAAGGAAGGAAGGAGGGAGAGAGACATTGTGCATTGTTCTGATAGGAGGATTAGCAGGTAGATTAGAAGGGCCCGAAAGTCTTGGGGACGCTGGGGAGAATGGCAATGTCACCCCTCTGCAATGAGTGGAGGTTATACTAAAGGAAACCTCGTGTGGCTCACGGTGTTGGTTTCTGGGTGGCAGAAGTGAGATGGAAACACAGTTGTGGACCTAAGAGATTTCCTCCTCCATCATGACCATCACTGTGTGCTCCAGCGGCCAGTCACCTGCTGCCGGACCTGTTTTCCTACAACAGCAGACCATGGTTCTTAGACTCTTCTCTGGGTCTCTTTATGAAGGAAACAGACTATCGGGGAATCTCTGTGTTTCTGAGTATGCAGACTCTGATCGATGGAGAGCTCTTGGGGGAAAGTTTATCAAAATGCATATTTACAAGTCTTTCCAAGGGCATTGCAGAGGTGCATTGGAATAATGTCTCCAGTTCCTCCTGCTGACTAGAATTTCTCCATGCAGATGGACACGTTGCTGATGAGTCTGTGTCAGTCCCCGTACCAAACACTTTTATCCTCTAAAGCCAGGCAGTTTGATAGGCAGTTATTCCTTTTTAATCTAGGGATCTTTCTGCCTTCCAAGACTGAAATGAGCCCAATAATGGGCTCTCAATTTGGTTTGGGGGTAAAGGAGATAGAATGAGAACTTTTCTCTGCTTACTTTTCTTTCATCCCCCCCTGGCCCCCATTTGGGATGGCGACAAGAACCCTAGCTTAAAGCTTGTCCCCTTACAGTGAGCCCACTGTTCACAGCGTCTTTGTTTCTTCTGCTCTCTGGCCCGGCCCTGACCTGTCCCTCGGGTGGCAGCATCTTGGTGAATATGGATGACAACATCATCGAGCACTATTCCAATGAGGACACGTTCATCCTCAACATGGAGAGCATGGTGGAAGGCTTCAAGATCACACTCATGGAAATCTGAGCTCTGGGCTTGGCATTTGCTTGCAGGAGTTCTGAATACGTTCTTCCCTGGGAGAGATGGGGACCCCCATCACCCTAGAACTCACCACCTCACCCATCCTACAAGTGCTGTTACAAGACTGCTGGAAAGCAAGCAGGGACTTGGATCCCACTGGTTGTCAGTCTGATTGACCTCCTCCTGCTCCTCCATGGAGCTGAACCCTGAGTTCAGTAGGTTGCTTTGGGCCTGTGGGGTCCTTATTTATTGCCCACCAGAACTCTGAAGGTCATTGACACTCCACCTCTTAAAGGGAAGCAAATTAATCCTCTCACCTGTCTGACCACTGGTCACTTCTTTCTCACCTGCCCATGTCCTCCAGTGCATGGCCAGAAGCAGCTATCACAGGTGGTCACAGAGGTGGACATCCTCAAAACTGGTCACAGCCTTTCAGATGACTCTGGCCAAGGTCATTTTGCTAAATACCTCCAGCAAGTGGCCACCGGGCCTTGTAAATGAAGACATTCATACTGTGGAACCGGTCAAGAACACAGAACCTGTGTCTGGTGATCATGTACATAGTGTTTATAATATTGCAATAATATATTTTGCCTGTGGTGTGTGGGCAGGTTTGCTGCCAGTGGCCTAGGGGAGGCACAGACTGAGCTGCTGTTGCTGCACCTGTTCTGGTGCCAGGCTAGAGAAATGGCCTTGGACTCTCAAGTGACTGTGGTTGGTGCCATGACACACTCTCCCTTGGGTGTATCTGAGGACTGGTCCTTGTCCCCAGAGAACATGATGCCTTCGACGTATCTCTGCATTATGTCCTAATATTATGCATCGCTGGACTGTTCCTTCAAGTGGTCTTGTCAGAGGTTCAGCTGATTCTGTAGCTTTGGTAAAGACATTGCTTGAGCTTTCTGGGAAGACTGCAGGGGCTTGGCCTTGGGGATCTGGGGTAGGGGCTCCGCTAGGAACTGCTTAGCTGTGGTGAGAGTCCCGGATGCTGGGGAGGGCCTCACAGTTTACAAGCGCGTCCTTCATCTCAAGTGGATCCTTTGAAAGCCCAATGGCAGTGCTGAGCCCCGCCAGTAGCCCAGCTCTGAGTGGCAGGCCAGGTTTCCTCTTGTGCCTGAAGACTGAAAAGGGAGGACTCAACTGCCTCCATCCCTGCATTGTGGATTTAGAGGGAGAGTGAGAAAGCTCTGTGGATCCCTGCTCTTCTGAAACCAGCCTTTAGAAGCAGGCTGGGGCCAGGGGCTGGTGGCTTACACCTGTAAACCTAGCCACTCAAGAGGCTTGAGATCTGAGGATCTTGGTTCAAAGCCAGCCTGGGCAGACAATTCTGAGAGACTCTTATTTCCAGTGAACCAGCAAAAGTCCCAAAGTGGAGATGTGGCTCACATGATAGAGCACCAGCCTTAGGCAAAATAGCCAAATGAGAGCAAGAGGCACTAAGTTCAAGCCCAGTAATGGCACCCCCCAAAAAAGATAGAAGAAGGCTGCAGGCTGGGAGAGAGGCTTGTCCTGCTGAACTGTCACGAAAGAAGGCAACATGTTGGGCCCACTGTTCCCTTTAAGGGGCAGGAAGTTGATGCAGGGCTGGTATTGCCCCTGAGGGCGGAAGCACTTGTGGTAGTCAGGTACCTCCTACTCCACGGCCGGGAGCTAGGACAGGGTCCAAGTATACAGGTCCGTGTTTGTAAAGCACTTTGATGTCTTACATGGAGATCCAGCTATCTTACCTGCCCTGAGGCCCAGGGCTGCAGAGAGCTATACTAGTCTGGCTGTTGCACCTTGAGACTTCAGAGGGATTGAATGGAATGGAAACCAGGTGGCACAACCAAGGGAACCCTGAAGAAACCTAAGGGGGCACCTCTCTGTGTGTCCTTTGGATATGTTGCTTTCCCTGTGGTGCCAAGGGTTGCATCTGAGGTTCAGCTCTGCTCCAGTCTGTTGCCTCTTCCTCTCCAATTGCCACACCCTAGCCTAGCACCCGGACCCCCGGGTACTAGCAGGACTCTGTGTTGTCTTAAACAAATGCAGTGTGGGAAGTATACATACTACATATGCCACATTGCCTGGGCCACAGAACTCCAGAGTAGAGAAAAGACAGATGTATGGCGGCTTGACACCAGCTACTGACTCTTCTCTCCCCAGCTGTTTTTTAGAAAATTGTTTGCTAGCTTTTCCTAAGGCAGAAGATGAACCACAGATGCCTTTGCATTTGCTCTAAGCAGTCAGGTTAGTGACCAGCGCCAGAAGCAAGGATGTAAGGCCAATCAATGCCAGGCAGTGCCATCAAAGGGTGGTACAGGATGTCAAATCCATGAATCCATGCCCTGCCCCCTCAGAGCACTTTGTGGTGAACTTCCAAGTGTCTGTCCTTTGCTGTGTATGTTAGCAGGGCTTTGTGAGCAAAATTTCCCAAGCAAAAACACGCCCACAAGAGAAGGAAACTTGCTTCATCTACTTTGTCCCTTGACTTAATAACCAAATAAATTATCTTTTCAAAGATGTGTGATCCATAAAAGATGGTGAACATGTGAAGTGGACATGTTTCTCTTATGATGACACACATTGGTTGAGCCTTTCTGTGTTTAGACATTGGAATTCACAGAAATGTGCAGTCTGGCATCTTGGAATTGGTTCCTAAAAGACTAAGGAGTATCCTAGCCTAGAAACTTGGGAATCGTGGAATGAGTCAAACATTTATTTTTCCTTTGTATTTAAGAATCAAGAAATTGTAACTGAAATAGAGGCTTTGTGCCAAATTCCAAGACAGCAAGGGGAGAGTGATTTTATATATATAACGTATATTTTATATATATAAATGTTGCTCCCACATTAACAAAAAAGAAAACATAAATGTAACTTAATAGTTTTGTAAATGGGAGAGGGGAATCTATAAACTATAAATACAGTTATTTTATTTTTTGTACATTTTTAAGAAGAAAAAATAAATATTCATAACATAAGAATGAAACAACTGTGTCCGGTGCTTTCTGTAAGGTGACAGTTGGAACTTTTTTCCTGAATGGAAGAAAGTCTTGGTATGAGCTGAGAAAATTTCATCCCCCCTTATTACCTAGAGCCCTGGGCTTCTACAGAAAGGACATTTGCTCTTCAAGGTATTTTTTTCTCACCAAATTGGTCTTAAGAGAGACAGGGGTGAAAGTATCAAGAGGCTTCAGGAGTACCCTGGCAGGCTTCCAGGTAAGTATTTCTTTTCTTTTTTTTTTGCGGGGGGGGGGGGGGGGAGTCCTGGTCTTGAGTTCAGAGTCTGAGCACTGTCCTTGAACTTTCTCAAGGCTAGAGCTCTACCACTTGAGCCTCGGCAGCATTTCTGGCTTTTTTTTCTATGTATATGGTACCGAGGAATCGAACCCGGATCTTTGTGCATGCTAGGCAAGCACTCTACTATTAGGCCAAACTCCCAGCCCATAAGTATTTCTTTTTGTGTGTCTATCTGTCTCTCTTTCTCACACATGCTTTTTATAGTAGTGGGATTTGAACTCAGTGCCTTATGTTTACTAAGGATGAGCCACATCTACAGTCCTACTCCGTGTGTGTGTGTGTGTCTGTGTGTGTGTCTGTGTGTGTGTCTGTGTGTACAAGAAGCACTGTTCTGGAGTTTGAACTCAGAGCCTGGGCTTTCTCCCCAAGCTGTTTTACTCAAATCCAGAGCTCTACAACTGAGCCAATGATCCCCTTCTGGCTTATTTGGTAATTGATTGAAGATACAAGTTGCTCAGATATTCCTGCCATGCTGGCTTTGAGCCATGATCCTCAAATCTCAGCTTCCTGTGTAGCTAGGATTATAGGGGTGGAGCCACCAGTACTCGGCCCTTCTGCTGTTTTTAGTTTTTCAGACAAGGTCTTAGACTTTTGCATAAGACCGCCTGGGACTGTGATTCTCCTACTTCCATCTTCCAAGATTGCAGGTGTGTCTGCCACACTTGACCCCAAAGTGGGTGGTTTATTTTGTTTTGACCCATTCCTCAAGCTGGAGCAGGTTCTGTCCTCTCACTTCTGTCTTTACTTCCAGTCTCCCTGGTCCTTCCTTGACCTCCTCAAAACCTTTCTTCTTCCTTAGTTTCTCTGAGCCAACCTCTGTGTAGTGGTTAAAACCACAGGGTGCAAATTCCCATTTCCTAATGAAACCCACACCAGGAAGCACCAGCCCCGTCTGTGGAGGCGCAGGACCACCCACACCTGCTCCAGTCTGTGTCTGTGAGGGGCTCCTGAGAGGATCTGTTGCAAGCAAGGAGCAGACCTATATTCTCTTGTTTCCTTTTTCTCTGTCTACCCATGTCCTCAGCTCTCAAATCCTGCTAAGGGTCTGCCTTCAAGAAGCCTTCCTTTGACTGACTTAATCTCCAGTGGTATATCCAGTGCCTTCTATGCCTGAACCAGGGACAGGAAATTTCAAGTATCTGGGTTGTTGATTGATAGTCTTCTGGAGAGATCGTGGAATTTGAATTGGGCCATAGGACTTGAATCACAATCTTGTGTCCCCCCCGTCAGGAGGAAGTCTGCTGTTCTTCAAATCTGCCTGAGTAGGTTGTGCGGGGGATGTAAATGGTATCTATATCCTCCTTGCCATGGCCTGTGGCCACCACAGTCCTCTTCAGTGAATTATGCTTACCCTGTGTTCAGCTTCCCTGCCCCTCCTCCCCAAGGGCATTTCTTGGACTATGACCTTGATGGGATTTCTCAGAAAGCTTCTATAGTTTGGTATTTGGGTTAATATTGGAAACTCGGGGACTCCAATCAGCCAGAAGCAGTAAAAGGAACTCCATTTCTGCTTTGCCATCGGGCAGTGGTAAACCTCTTTGCAGCTGTGTTCAAGGCTGGACACAAGTTTCCAGCTGAGCTGAGTTAGGTGTTCCTTCTGGGCCAACCCTTAATGTCTACACCCCACAATGCACCAAAACTGTCGTGCTTAGTACTGGTTCCAGTCCACTTGGTGTGAGCTGGACAAAATATTGCTGTTGGGAAGATATGACAGGAGGGCATGGGGGGATTATCATGCCTGGTGGGTACTAAAGAAGCTGGCAGTGTTTTCACCACTCTGCCATCGCTCCACTTGTAACTTTTTGGTGGTTAATTGAAAATGAGAGTCTCACAGGCTGAGCCCAGGCTGGCTCTGAACTGAGATCCTCAGTCTCCTATGTAGCTAGGATTACAGGTATAAGCCACCAGTGTGGCTAAGAAAAAGTAACTGAACAATTCAACGGTAGTACCTTTGATCCTAACATCTCTTCACCTCACATCCCTCTTCCTGGTTTTTTTGACTGCTGTGCATCGGAATCAGGAAGTGCAGGGCTCTAGGACTTGGTTTGGTTGCTGTTGCTTCAAATAACCTAAAAACATCTACATTTTGGGAAAGTGCTGAGCACACGCCTAGCAAAGTCCAGGGCCATTTGAGAGACATCTCCACTTCTTCATAGGACAGTCCTTGTGACTCTCCTCTGCCTTGCTTAAGGAAATACCCACCGCCTGGAGTGGTAAGCCTACAGCATGCTGCACTAGGTTGTAAAGGGACTTGGTTGGGTCTGGACACTGAGAAGATGCTCTAGAAATAGCCTTACATATGGCTGAAGGCAGGCCAATGCTGGGGGGGCGGTCCAATTGTTGGGGGGGGGGTCGGTAGAGCCCTATAAGAGCTAACACTCAAGCTAGCAAGTTCCGGCTCCCTGTTCTGACAGTATTGGCCTTCTGGGAGAGAGACAAAGCTGAAAACACTGAAAAGCTTTAGGGGTTTCGGTGTTGCATTGTGTTATCTCTTCCACTGAGTCCTCTCAGCCTGGGCGAGAGGGAGGGAGAGAACTACTAAGTTCTGGATCCCACTGAGACAGTTTGCTTCAGCTGTGTCTAATGTTCAGACTCCAGTGTGTGGAAGGTCAGGAGGCAGGAAGAAAGTGAGGATAATCTTAGAAGGAAGTAAGGAATCGTATGTACACAGAGGAGACTCTGTGATAGGGTTGAGGCTGAGTGCTCTCCCCCGTCCTTCTCCCCACCCACCAAGGCTCTTTGTAGCTCTCTAGGGCTGAAACCACCCCAAGCTCAAATCTGGAGCCTCACTAAGACCCAAATCAACTCGGGTAATATGAAGTCAGGAAAATCTCATGGTCAGGACAACCGTATTAAACAATAAACATGCTTTAATGCCAGGCAAGAACTACACAAAATCAACTGATATGAGGCTCCTCATAATACATATATATATGTATATACACATGTATATAAAATCATACAATCCACTTGTGGAAAGACCCCGTTGGGCATATCATGGGATGGACAGCACTCGCAGCACCTCTTCACCCTATATGAGGTGTGAGCAGTTGAGCATTCTGTAGCATTCTTCAGGTTCTAAGCCATGTCCCTTGGTTCACCACAGAACAGTCTACTTCCAGAGGTCTCCGAAGAGCACGAATGGGTCACATCCCAGTACAGGTGTGCTCAGGATCTTCAGGCACTCAGAATTCTGGGTGTGATGCAGGATTTTGGCCACTCTTGAATGCACAGAGTAAGACATACTTACAGCCTTCCTGGGAAGGAGGAGGAGGAGAAAGAACATCCCTAGAAAGACAGGGTCGGTGGCTAGCCAGAATCCACACCATCCCTGTACCTTCTAAGGGCATTAGCCATGCACTGACTCCATTTTATTTTTTGGTGCCAGTCTTAGGGCTTGAACTGAGGACCTGAGCACTGTCCCTAAGTTTTCTTTGCGCAAGGCTAGAGCTCTACTACTTGAACCACAGCTCCACTTTTGGATTTTATTTATTTATTTGTTTGTTTGTTTTGGGTGCTCACAAACTTTTTTGCCCAGGCTGGCTTTGAACATCAATCCTCAGAGCTCAGCCTCCTTGAATAGCTAGGACTGTAGGTGTGATCCAACAGTAGGTCTGGCTCAGCCAGATGTCATGGCCGAGGGCAAAGCCCAGGCATGTTTGTCCAACATTAAGTGATACCGTTCAGTTAAAAAAGAACCGAAAGGAGGGATTATGTTTTCAGTCCAGAATAGGAACTATTGGAAGTAACTCCCAAACTCCAGCAGTTAAATGTGCTGGGTTCTTCACCCTGCACTGTGCTCCAAGGTTACTTCCCTATTTTTCTTTTTCTTTTCTTTTTTTTTTTTTTTGGCCAGTCCTGGGCTTGGGCTGAGGGCCTGAGCACTGTCCTTGGGTTTTCTCAAGGCTAATACTCTACCACTTGAGCCCATAGCACCACTTCTGGCTTTTTTCTATGTATGTGGTTCCGAAGAATTGAACCTGGGTCTTTGTGAACGCTAGGCAAGCACTTTACCACTAGGCCAAACTCCTGGCCCACTTCCCTAATTTTCAAGAGCCAACTTTACCACTTGGCCCAGGGAAGAATTTGGCAGTTTTTGTGTAGAACATGAGGAATGGACACTACAAGGCAGATTATGATCAATGAGTCCAAGTCTCAAAATCGTACTCTTCAAATTTGGCTCATTTGAACCTATTGTACAAATTTGGATTTTTTGATACCTCTTAGAATGGGTTCAACAGGAATCTGGAAGTTGCAGTGGATTCAGCCCCACTCTCCGTGTTGTTGTTTTTTACTCTTTCTGTGGTTCCTGTACTGTAGGAAGTGGCTTGGCAGTAGATGGAGCCATGGGGGACTCCCTGCCTTCTCTGAAGCAGGCTCCCCACACCTACATCTCTGAAAGTTTGGGTCTTTCCATGCCAGCTGCTTGACTTGCCTGAGACAAGCAGCTTTTGTTCTCGGTCCTCAATTCAAATTAGTGTATATGAGGTGACTAGCCCAAACAAATGTGTGGAAATAGACATCTACATTCAAAGAGCACAAGGATGACAAGTGTGCCCTTCACAGTGTGCCTTGGACAGCACAGACACCTTTCCTCTCTTTATGATGGTGACCGCCCGACCTCTGAAATGATCCAGTTACGACTCCTTATCAGGAATGTGGGCTAAGTTACTGCACAGTCCTTAAGCACTTCCGCTGCATTTCCAGCTCTCAAGAGCATCCATCTACTTGCAAGAGGACCACATCTCCAATCTCATGCTACCAAAGGGCTGCGAGGCTGCACTGGCACAGCACCAGCTGGTTCCTCTTGGCCATGTGAGCTTCTTGGTGCTCCAGCTGACGCTGCCCTGTAACTTTGGAAAAGCCTCCAAAATCAAAGCGGGGTCCTCATCACAAGTACGTTGTCCTTTGATGGAATATATAACATAGGCTTGTTGACTGGTACATTTGTACAGAGACAGATATGACTTTAAAACAAGATGGACAATTATTATAGTAGTCTTCCATAATAAGATTGTATTAGTGCTCACTAAACATGCATTTACAAGGCAAAACACTTAATTTGGTCTGTAATACCCAGTATTTTATATACAGCAGTCTTCTGTCATTGTTGCTTGAAATTACAAGAGGCAGCAAAGGGGTCTGGTTCTTGGATTACTTTGCCTTTTGTGTTTGATTTCTAAAGAAACTCGACTTAGCTCAACTAAGTGTAAACCTTGAGAAAACAGCCAAGCCATCTTTTCTCTCCATTCATCTACTTTGAAATGTTCGCAGCTTAGAAACCACAGCCTGTTGGAGTGAGATGAAAAACATCCCAACTCATTTTTAATAGCCTCACCCCCAAAGATAACTTGTTCTTGGGTAATCCAGCTTCTGCTGCCATTTCATCCCTTAGAATATATATAGACAAACCCAACTGGGGAACTGCATCTTTCCAATAAAACTCCTGGAAGCTTGCAATGAAACACTGCAATGGACTGCATGCAATTCTCTTCACTTGGCCCTTCCCCCGAGTTTTAGGCTTCAGAGCCAAGTCATTAGAATCAAAAGAAAAAAAAAAAACCAACAACAATTAAGAAGTCATTGAACAGCAAATACCACAGACTGTTCATGCTTCCCACAAGTGCACTGAGGCTCTGGGCATTCCCACGAAGCGTCCACGAGAGAAGCTGCTGCAGGCAAGGTGTCACAAAGGAAGACACATCCAATTGCACAGGGGACAGTGTCACCATCAAGATTGTTTGGCAAAAACAACAAAAAAACAAAAACCCACCAACAACAGAAAATTACAAAGAAGAATCAAAAGGGAACAGGAGAAGCTGGAGGATTTGTGGTGTAGGGAGGTTCAGAATTGGCCAGCGCTGCTGGGGTCACACTGAAGGAGGCGCACAATGGACGGGTCGCTCTTGGCTCCTCGGATGAACTCTTCCAGGGAGAGTTTTCCTAGGAAGGAAGATGAGAGGTGAGTGGTGGCTGATGACACCTGCATGACTTCACACCCTTTCCACTGCATGGAGATGGCATGGTGGCCTCCCCAGGTGGACTGCAGCAGCCCTTCCCCTGCCCCACTCTCCCTCCTCTCTGCTCCTAGGGTTACACTTGTTCTTGTCTCTGTTCCTAGCTAGAGTTTACAGGAAAGTCAGCAAGATTCTGAACAGTCCTTTTGCCTTTAATTTTTCAGACAAGGTTTCCAATATTTTGTTTGTTTCCTTGGTTTCTGGTATGGGCAACAAATGAGTCTTTTTTTTGATATTTTTATTGTAATTAATAAAAGGGTTACATGATATTTGCCAGATAGAAGGTGCATTAATTCACATACATTGATACCCTTTCACATGATGAGTCTATTTTTTGAAGTATGTTACCTTTTTCAGAATTTGACCTCCCACCTATGTCTCTCAAGTGGCTGGGATTATAGATGTTAATTTATTCTTGTACCAGTCATGGAGCTTACACTTGAGCCACAGCTCCACTTTTGGCTTTCTGGTGGTTATTTAGAGATAAAGAGTCTCATGGACTTTCCCACTGGGGCTGGCTTTGAACTGTGATCCCCAGATCTCAGCCTCCTGAGCAGCTCAGATTATAGGCATGCCCCAAAGGCATTCACCTTTTTCTTTTTCCTTTCCTTTCTCTAGACACAAATCTTTTCATTAGGAAAGCCCAGGCCTCTCAGCTGTCACACTCTGAGAACGCTAACCTAGCCAGGCCATGATCTCATGGTATCGGAGTCCCAGCGTAAGGCTCTATCACTGCCTGTGACCAATTGTAGTACAGAGCTTATCCCAGGTACATCTCCATCCTGAGCCCTACTCTGTATAGGCAGACCTAGTGCACAGTATCAGGAAAGCTGTGGCTTAAAATCCACATGTTCATTATTCAAATAGCTTCATGTTTGTGTAATCTTGGCAAAACAACCAAGCTGTTTGCTTGAATTGAAGTATATGAAGGGCAATAGGACATAAAAGGGTTGTGGAAGAAACACCAAAATCCAGATTCTCAGGCAGCTGGTGCCCAGGCATAGGTACAGTTTTGATTATTGACAAACCCCCACTGTTGTACCTATCAGCCTCATACAGGTCACATGGCTGCATTTGCATGCCGTGCAGAGTATGCTGACTTCAAAACTAGCTACTTGGCAGAGATAGGAGAATGGTTGTTTGAGAGTAATTGGGACAAGAAAGCTAGGGAAACTGTTTTTCCAAGAACAAGCCAGATACGGTGTTTCTCACCTAGGATCCCAAATACTCAGGGGACATACAAGGAGGATTATGGTACCAGACTGGCCCCAGGCAAAAACTTGAGATCCTACCTGAAAAATAATTAAGGCAGAGAGAGCTAGAAGGATGGTTCGAATGATAGATCATTAGTCTAATGAGTACAAGGTCCTGAGTTCAAGCTGCAATTCTACAATAATTAATTAGTTAATTGCTGAGCACTTTAAGCAGAACAAGTGAGCCAAAGAGCTTGTGACTAGCCAAGGCATAAGCTTAATTAAGACGGTGAACTCAGGTCCTGTATCAAAAATAGTATCACTAGATTTGACAAACGGAAAAGCATGTCTGGTTAACTTAGAATTTCAGAGAAGCAGCAGAGAAGTTGTTTTCCTAAATTCAGGTTATTTGAGCCTCCTGCTGATAATAACATCTAAAAATCATGTTTTTCTCTCTTCCTCTTTTCCTTCTCAGCCTGCTCTGCCCTTTCTTTTTATAATATTTTGAATTTTGAGACAAGGTTTCTCCAGGTAACCAAAGCTAGCTTTGAATTCTTCCCAATATCCAAATACTGGGATCAAAGACATGAACCATTATGTCCAGCTTGTCCTTGTATTTTAAATCTTATGTTCCCTTTTCACTTTTCTTTGTTTTACATCCCCTTCTTGGCTTTCACACCAAACTTCTATCACCATCTCCAATGCATAAGAGAGCTCTCTTGTCTTAACACCATAAAGTATGCTCAGAGACCCCAATAAAATCACTGGACAGGCTGGGATAGAAGGGGCTGGGTTCCTGTGGAGTCACAAGCTCTTCCGAATCCTGACGAACTAACTGTCTGCAGGGATCTAGTGTATTAGACCATGGCCTCTCCTGAGGACTAAGCTGTGCTAACAGTGTCTTCTTGAGTCCTTCTGCTGCTGCTCCACAAGATCTATTCTTTGGGGAGGGGTAGAAAATGACCTAGAAGGAAGATAGAAGGGCCGAGAAATAAGGCATTTTCCCGTGGACTTGGATCAGCAGCAATCCAGTGGCCAGCCTGGTTCTCTCCCTGTGCGAGTGAATGGGCCACTCTCATGGAGGCTGACAGCTTCTTGTGGCTGACATTTTGTCTCTGGGTAACACTTCCCTGCCAGGCCTTCCCCAGTAGCCCCAACCTAGGCCAAGCTCAGCAGCCTCTGGGCTTACCATCTCTATTAGTGTCCATCTGGCGGAAAATCTTCTCTGTCCTTTTCTCTGGGGTTGACTCATCTTCAGGCATTTTCATCACAGAGGAAACCATTTTGTAGATCGCCTGTGGACAAAAGCAAGAGGGTGGTAAGAGCAGTATGGGACCTCTAGTGTTAATCCTTCTGAATATTGGGTTGAAAGGAAGGTCCCTTCATGAATAAGGAACTGGTTCCTGTCCCCCGCGGATTTATTGTAGGCTGTGATATGGAGTGACTGGTAGAAGCCAGGCCAGCAGCACCTGCTCTTCCCCACCCCCCAAAACCCAGCCCCCTGATTCCCCCAAGATCAACAACTGCTCAGACACCTGCAACTGCTGTGGTGCCAAGTTAATGCATCTATGATGTACCCAAGACTTGGGTTAAAATGCAGGATCTGAGAAGTAGGACTGGAGCTAAAGTTCTGTGTCTCCCCTTCCCTCCCTTTCCCTCTTTTCTTTTCCTTTCTTTTCTTTTCCTCCTTCCTTCCTTCCTTCTTTCTTTTTTTTTTTTTGCCAGTCCTGGGCTTAAGCTCAGGGCCTGAGCACTGTCCTTGGACTTTCTCAAGGCTAGAGCTCTACCACTTGAGCCTCAGCACCACTTCCGGCTTTTTTGTATGTATGTGGTACCAAGGAATTGAACCCGGGTCTTTGTGCATGCTAGGCAAGCACTTTAACCACTAGGCAAAACTCCCGGCCCTTTCTTTTTTTTAAATTTTAGAAGTTATGACAATTAAATTTAAGGCTTAAAGCTCACCAGGCAAGTGCTCTACTACTTGAACCACATCCCAAGTTCTTTTTCTTTTTCTACTTTGTTTTCAGATAAGAGTCTCAATAACTTTGTTTGGGCCAGCCTCTAATTATCTATCTGCACTTAGCAAAGAGTGGGGATTACAGATGTTTTCTTACAAGTTCCATGTGCTGTTGCTGCTGCTGTGCTCAGGACCCATTTTGAGGCAGTAGGTGACATTCCTCGGGGCACAAAGAGACAAGTGGAGATACTGGGGTCTCCAGCCAGGCCCCTGGAGAATAACGGACTCATGAACAGTCTATGTACTCTCCTGTTCTTCCAGGCAAGCACTGTCAAGCCATCCTAAACAATTCTGACATCCTCTCCACATAGTGACAGTGAATTCATAGGGCTTCTCATTCAGCAATCTGCTCACTTAGAGGAAAACAGTCTGCTCTCTGAATTGGGGGTTATAGTCATTACAAAATCTTAGGCCTGGGATTTCACATCTGTGAAATCTGGTGAGCAACAGAGGAATCTATGAAAGAGTTCTGGAAGAAGGAAGGAAATTGTCTTCTGACCACCTGTGACATCTCTTGGGGACATGGGCCTGGAAGGAGGTGTCAGTTGTCAAAGATAGTTGTATTTGGGCAAAATATACAAAGTCATTGTTTTAAATCAAGTTCACAACTGGTAATAAGATTTACATTGGGCACTTCAGCCATGGGAAAACATCTAAGAAAAGTATATATTGTCAGGGTGTGGTCAGAAAGTTTCAGAAGGTTCTAGAGATCTGGTTATAGCCAGGTAGAGACACCTGAGAGGATGTAGGCTCCAACTGGAAAAAGGGGGAGCAAAAGGGAATGGATGCTTAAACTTTCTTGCTTGTCACTCATATTTAGTATTATCCCTAAACTAGTCTCTGAACTGGCTGGGGCAAATGGGCAGGTATCTTAATGTCAGTCAATAAAATAAGGATGAAAGATGGAGTCACTTGGAGTCAGGCTCAATAGGCTTAGAGAGCCTGTTCCAGAATAAGCTGTCTTCCACCTCAATCACCCTATCTCATGTTCATTCTCCTCTCTTTGCTTCTATTCTGTTTACTTTTGTTGTTTCCCCTTTTATATCTATCTATCTATCTATCTATCTATCTATCTATCTATCACCTATATATCTACCCATATTTCCATCCCTATATCATTTTCTCTCTTCTCTCCATATCATGGTCATGTAAAATCCCTTAAGGTACTCAATCTATCAACAACTCTGGCCTCTCCCTTTAGAAACCATGCAAGTGCTGGGTACTCGTAGCTTGTGCCTGTAATCCTAGCTATTCAGGTGACTGAGATCTGAGGGTCAAGGTTAAAAGCCAGCTTAGGCAGGAAGTTCCATGAGACTCTTATCTCCAATTAATGGCCAAAAACCTGGAAGTGGAGCTGTGGCTTAAGTGGTAGAGTGCTAGCCTTAAGAACAAAAGCTCCTGGACAATGCCCAGGCCCAGAGTTTAAGACATAGAACCAGCTCTTCTCTTCCCCAGAAAAAAGGAAAAAAAAGAAATCATACAAGCATCCCATGCATGCACACCCACCTTGCAGATTTCAAGGCTGTAAAACTCATTCATGGATCCCAGTTATAAAAATTCCTGCTCTTAGTTCATCTCTCCCCTGATTCTTGTTTGTCAATCTTAACTGTGTAATTAGTTACTACCCACCAGGTTTTAGGATTAATGCAGTTTTTGCCCTGATGGGTTTTTGTTGTTGTTGTTGTTGTGAAACAAGGCAGTAGATGATGTTAAAATAATCAGAGAACTTCTATCTGGCAAATATCATGTAACCCTTTTATTAATTACAATTAAAAAAATCACATAAAAAATAGAGAAATAAGCCAAAGACCTATGGACTACTACAGAGCAGGTTGCACAATTCCCTGAGGTGATGTAGAAGGTGGCGGGGCAGGTTTCCTGAGGACTGAAGATCAAACACAGGACCTCAAGAGGCCGAAGGCTAAGGAGAATCCCAGAGAAACCCAGGGTGGGAGGCTTGGGGAGACTAACATGGTGGGCATCCGGGTGTGGCCCAGAATAGACACGAATAGCCAGCTGGCTTCACAGACCAGGCTAAGAAATTCAGTTTTTCCTATAACAAAAAGATAGAAATGATATTAAATCTAAATTTTCTTTTTATACTCCTATCCCAAATCTAGTCCAGTGCCCTCTTTTCAAGCCATAGTATCCAGGCAATTAAAAAATGGTCACACACAGTTTACTACACAATAATTTCTTGTGTGCTCTGTACTAGGAGGTAGGGGAAGTGGCAGGGTAGTGGGCAACAAGACACACATTGCTGTTCTTATTCTTGCATAGTTCACCGACCCTTCAGAAGAAAATTGGGATGATGCCATACTGCAGGCCCAAAGTGATCCATTTCTCAGCGAGCTCTGTTTAAATGGCCAGAGTCATTCCAGGAATGTCTTCATAACTGACACAAAAGCCTTCAACTAGATTACAGGCAAGAAAAGTCCCAGTGGACTGGAGTACTTCTTCAAACACTCAGCCTTGAAGATGGGAATGCATGAAACTCCTTTTCTTGTGTGTGTGATATTAAACCAACTAGTAATATGGTAGAGGTTATTCTCTTCATTACTCCACGCCGGATGGATGACACCCAATGGAGTGTGTCAGAGCATTAATCTTTTGCAATGAGGCTAAAGGATAGTGGGCTACTAAAGAGAAAGGGGACAGAAGCAACATCTTCTTGAGGAAAATGTTAGATAGACTAGGTTTGGTTCTGTTTTAGATGTGTATTAATTCATAGATAGGGATTTGCGGACTATTCACTGTTCTGAGAGCACCAGAGCAATAAGGAAAGAGCAAAAATGAGGAGTTCCAGTGGTGTCAAGAGTGAGTAAGTGCATGACAGCCTTGTAAACACACTTGGGGAATCATCAGTCTCTGCTCTCCCCTAGCGTCAACAACAAGAGCTGATGGTTGTAGAATTCAAAATCTGGGACTACATAGCAGACAGAGATGGAGAGAGGGGTGGGGGGAGAGACAGACAGAGACAGAGACAGAGAGAAAGAGAGAGGAAAGGAGGGGAGATGGGGGAGGGGAGGGGGGAGAGAGAGAACAACCATAGGCCAAAATCTGAAGAAAGTTATGTCTCATATAGCTCCATTTCTCCTCAGACTTTATGGGAGTCAACTGTGAAGAAATCAGGCTACTTCTCTACTTTATTTTTAGCAGTATCAGTAAGAGGAGAAGCCTAGCAGAGGCATCCTGTTTTTAATTAAGTTGAAGCAACGTATTTTTGTTTCTGGGTAAATGGAGAGCTTTAAGGTAAGTGAGGGCCCAGCTCTGGCTTTGCCTTAGTAGGCTCAGAATACTTCCTACCTGTACGTTTATATCTGTGTTGTATTGTGTGTGTGTGTGTGTGTGTGTGTGTGTGTGTATTCTTTCTTTCTTTTTCTTTTATTTTTGCACTTTTCTTTTTCTTCCTTTCCTTGGAAAGAACAACTTTTTGGGGGGGGATGTTTGAAAGGAATGGTCTCAGAGCTGAACTGACACAGAAAGATTAACTGAGGCCTGGCACAAATCCAAGAGCCAACAACAGTTCACTTTGTCTGGTCTGAAGGAAACCAGACCAACTCTTTTCACCAGAAAATGTGGAGTCTTACAATAGGGAACCAGACAATCAAGACCTTGACCACAGAATAAGGGCAGAAGAAGTTGAACAGCATTGAGCTGTTTTTAGGTTGCAGATAAAGAACAGCATCGCGCTGTAAAGGATTTATATACTAGGGAAAGAGGATGGGCAAGGGCATGGAAATTTCTTGTGGAATCACTTCTAAAATAGGATCCTACTCTATATGTTTGGAATAGTGTAAATACTTTCCTGCTTTGAGAGAGATCAATAACTTTTATACTCCCATAGTGCTCCTTTCAGGTGCTTCCAACCCCCTCGTCCCGAGGGAGATGTTAGAGATTAGAGACCCATCTCTTTTCAGACAAAATCCTTCTTCCTTTATGTTAGGTTTCATGTAAGATTTTACTCAACAAACAAACAAAGAATTCCTTTTTGCTGCTATAAACAGAATTTAATCCATGGAACCATTTTGTGTATTTATTTTTATTTTTTGTAATACCAAGGTCCTGTAGAGTTAACAGCACGCATTTGTCTTCAGATCCATGCTCCCTGTTTAAAAGAACCCATCACTATGTTTTTTCTAAACCGTGGTTCTGGGAGGTGAGATGTAGCCTCCACATGGAAGAGCTTCATCCTATTTATACAAGTCCAATGGCAGAATCACGACGGACCATCCACACAAGTAAGACCAATAGATGGATCTATGATCTATCTATCTGTATCTGCATCTGTATGTGTGCATTTATACCTCTTATCTAGCTATAAATATATACACAGATAGATGATAGATAGAGAGAGATAGTAGTTAGTTAGTTAGATAGATAGATAGATAGATAGATAGATAGATAGATAGATAGAGGACATCCCAGGCCTTTTGAGCCATATAGGTGGAGTCCCCTGTTTCCCTTTGTCGCTGCCTGCAGCAAAGATGCATCACTTCGGAGGCGGACTGGGAATGATCACAGACTCAATGACCTTGCTTGGCTCCACTCGCCTATGGTTTCACTCTGGATGAGCACTCTTTTCAGGCCCCACGCTGGGTGCCAGAATGTGGGGTTTTTAGTCCTCAGTCCCTCCCAACCCACAGAAGGGATAGGGAGAACACGCCCTGATCAGAACCAGCCGAGAAAGGAGAGGGCCCACTGACCACCTGCGCCCAGCCCTCAGACGTGTCAGGGAGATCCGTCAAGTCAGGAACTCGGTTCAGGAAATCCCCCCAGCTAATCTCGGGTGCCAGAGCCTATCAGCACAAAGGTGGGCAGGACAGGGAGGTCCACGTGTTTACTCTCACTGTAGGTCTCAGCAGAGAGTGCTAAAGCAATAACACATTCATACCCAATGGTAATCAAGTCTCAGCAGAAAGTGATTCACAGTACCAACGATATAGCTCAAAGTTAGACATGGTCTGTTCTTCCATGACAGCTCATTTCCTTGTATGGTCATCCCACTCAGTGATGCAGACTCTTGGGCCAGCCTGACCCTGCACTCGGCTCTCAGAATCCTTTAATGTTTTTTCTCTCTCTCTGTGTCACCACTTTTTAGAAGATGCCAGCACATCTGCTGGATATGGTTGCTCACACCTATAATCCTAGCTACTCAGGAGGCTGAGATCTGAGGATCATAGTTCAAAGCAAGCCTGGGCACTAAAGTCCATGAGATTCTTATCTCCAATAAACCACCAGAAAACTGGAAGTGACACTGTGGCTCAAAGTGGTAGAGTGCTAGTATTGAGCTGATGAGCTCAGAGACAGCGCCCAGGCCCAGAGTTCAAGCCCCATGACCAATGAAAAAAAGAAAAGAAAGGAGAGAAAAAAAGGAAAAAAAAAAGCGATTTGAGCAGATATTTCTATAAAAACACATAAAAATGACAAACATGTGAAAAGATTCTCAAACTTACAATATTAAGGAAATACAGATTAAAACTTACAATGGAACCACAGTAGAACTACATACCTACTTCTTTTTTTTCTGGTCCTGAGCTTGAACTTAGGGCCTAGATGCTGACCTTAAGATTCGTTTACTCAAAGCTAGTGCTCTACCACTTGAGCCACAGCATCACCTTCAGCCTTTTCTGAATAGTTTATTAGAGATAATTGTCTCATAGCCTTTCCTGTCTAGGCTGGCTTTGAATCATGAGCCTCTGAGCCCAGCCTCCTGAATAGTTAGGATTACGGGTATGAGCTACTGGCACCTGGCTGGCATTGACTCTTAATTTCTATACCTTACATGGAGGCTAAGTTAAGCTCTATAATGTGACATACAATAAAAATATTAAAAGTATAATGAGGACAAACTCAAAACAACAGATAAGCACACATTAAGATTATTTCTTATGGGGCCGGGAGTTTGGCCTAGTGGTAGAGTGCTTGCCTAGCATGCACAAAGACCCAGGTTGGATTCCTCGGTACCACATACATAGAAAAAAGCAGGAAGTGGTGCTGAGGCTCAAGTGGTAGAGCTCTAGCCTTGAGAAAGTCCAAGGACAGTGCTCAGGCCCTGAGCTCAAGCCCAGGACTGGCAAAAAACCCCAAAAAACAACAAGAAAAGATTATTTCTTAGAGGAATATCTGTAGTTGAAATCTTAGTTTGGAAGTTTTCTAAGTGATAGCAATCTAACTTGCATTTCAGGGTAACATCGATGGCCTACATTCACAAATGAGAACCAGGCAAGGGTCGAACAGAATACTGACACTAGAAGTTGGAAGTTCTTCTCTATTCCTCCCCACCATGCCAGCCCCCAACCCTCCAGAAACAGAAAACACAATTCTCAAGTCTTCAAAGAACATATTAAAAGTAACATAATACATATGCCACCAATTTAGAAAGGTCTTTGGAGAGAAAAATGCCATTGTTATTCAGGATATGGTTCTAAAATTAATGGTAGGATGGATCTCACAGCCAGGTACATGTGGTTCAGATCTGTAATCCCAGCTACCGAGGAGGCTGAGGTCTGGAGGCCTGTGATTCAGAACTAGCCTGGGAACAAAAATGTGCTAAAGTCTATCTTCAAAGTAACTAGGGCTGAAGATGTGGTTTAAGTGGCACAGCACAAGACTAACGGGCATACAGCCATTAAGTTCAAACCCTGGTGACATAGCCACTCACGGAATGTTGGTCTGAATTGATCACAGTTGGTGATCATCTATGAGGAGGAGAAACCACTCATGCCCAGTTGCCATTGTGACCCACTTTCTCCTTATCCGCTTGCTGTAGATGAATACTGTGATCTTATTCATCAGAGGAGAGAATTAAAAAAAAAAGAAAAATGACTTGCCACACAGCTAAAAGAACTAAGCCCCAAGACCTCAAGACCTTCTCTTTCAAGTAACACCCCAAGGACTACTGTTACTTTACAGTAGCCTGTGGATTCAGTTTGGGAAGGCTTTTAACTTGAACTTAAAAACAAGTCAGACAGGCTGTCTCTCAATCATTCCAATGCATGTCTCAAGACTCAGCTCAGTTCTGCCAACATTCTGTCTGGGAAAGGTGGTCTCACTTTGCTTCTAGTGAGCATCGAAGTCTAGAAGTTTTAGCTGATTCCTAGATACTCTAGTCTTTGGTGGGAAAGCGCAGGGAGAAAAGGAGAATCTTCAAGTCAAGAGTGTCTCCCATTTCCACCAATGGGAGATTTTATTGGGTTATCTTTCTTTTCGTCGTGAACATGCACTTCACAACTAGGTAATTAAATGAAAAACTTAATGGAAGATTCTACCTCTCATCGTATTCTCTTAATTGAATTGAAAATGAACTTAACTTTATTTAAAAGAAAGTTGAGCTTGGAGACCCAAGAAGAGGAAGTTGCATCCCAAGGAAATGGGAAAGAAGTAGAAAGGACATTGTAAATGTGAAAAGTCAAGAGATATTTTTTGCCCTAGTCACTTATTCTCATGTGTCCATTCTTCTTTTGGCTTCCTCTTCCTCTTTGCTTTGGGTATAGATGATCAATTATTTTGTCTCAGCCAGTAATTTTCATTCAGTAAGGCTAAGGCAATACAATGTGACTATGCCTGACCCATGAGTGTCCAATCATTTAAACCATAACTTTTGAGGGTCCTGGTTAGTTACTTTCTGGTGGAAAGAGGTAAATGTTATTCTATGTTATACTTTCTACCCATTCACACAGGATTCCTTTCCCATCTCCTAAAGTCCCGGAGAACATCTAAGCATTCCCAGCTGAATCACAGTGCCATTCGTATATGCTAGATGTTCACTCTACCACTGGGCTACGCTCCTGGCCCCAAGAAGATTCTCTTTCTTGAATTATGGTACCCACAGTGAGGAGAGACTCTAGCATGAGGTAGAGCAAGGCCAACGTTCTTACCTGGCTCAAGACATCTGAGAGATGAGTTCAATGTGCAATAAAATATTAAGACTAAATTATGTTCTCAAAGTTGCCATTCAAAAAACCCCATAAGAATGGGAAAAAGTGGGAAAAAGTTTATTTAAGGCTCTAAAAATAAACGTGCATACAGTTTTGTTTGTTCATTCAGGTATTGCTATCACATATGAATATGTTCTTTAAAACGGAGCACAATATACCTTGGCATAGATGGTACGCTGCATAATGGACATACCAAGATGTTCAGGTCTGAATGCCTGGAACTTGTGAGTATGTTACTTTACATAGTAAAAGAGACTGTGCAGGTGCCATTGAATTAAGGCTATTGGGATGAGAGGATTCTCCTACAATACCCAGCTCATTCTGATCTAATCACAGGACCACAGGAATGGCAGCATGAAGGACTCCATGTGCTATTGTTGACTTGGAAGGCAACTTGTCGAAGCTGTAGAAGGCAAGGAAGGGCAAGATAACTACTTCCATGTACTCAGTGAAACCCAGGCTAGACTTCAGACTTTCAGAACCATGAGGTAATTTCTATTGTCTTGACTCACTAAGTTTGTCTCACGGTCTTTAGTGCCCAGGCTGGCTTTGAACCACAATCCTTAGATCTCAGCCTCCTGAGTACTAGGAGTACAGGCGTGAGCCACCACACCCAGCTGACTTTTTATTTTTCATTAAATTGTTTGAATTTCTGAGTCTTCAAGGGATGGGGATTGAACAAAGATTTTATGCAGCAACACTTGTTATGAAGCTACAAGTGTTACATTAATAGAGACTTTGTTTATACTTCTCCAGATCATGATTTCCATCTACCTCAGCACTTCCAAATGGACATTTATCCAAGTTCATAAATGAAATTTAAAGACAGTAATTTCTTTGAAGCAAATGACTATTTTCCTAATGACCAGCTGGAACAAAGACAAGAGAATCTCCACAAAGCCAGAGAGCTTCTACTGAGTGTGACAGCCTTGAGAGTATGGGCTTTAAGAGGAGGAAACAAAAGATAAAGAAAGAATGGGAAGTTCAATAAGAGCCTACAGTGAATTCCTAGTCATCCAGAATAATTGAAAACAGGGAGACTAGTATAAGAATGTGAACCTGCAGCTTACATAGTAAAAGAGTAGAATAGTGAAGCCCTTCCTGTGAAAATGATTTGAAGCTTAATGATCTGAAGTCTTCAGGGTGCTGCAGTAATTCCTATAGGCATAAATATTAATCTTCAAGGTGTGGCACTGTAGAAAGCAGGAAATTGGAGTCTTCTATTGTCAGGCTTCTTTAAAGCCACCAGTACACAGACATGCCTTAGGAACTTGTGTATCTTTAGAGTTAAGCCATGGAAACCTACTAGAGTTCTACAAATGGACCGAAGTTCTTTATAGTAAGGGACATATCTCTAGCAGGCTGAGTGTACCTTTATGTTTGTGATCATGTTGTTTTAATTTTCTGTACTGAGCATGCTTAAATCACCCAAGACCAAGCAGGTGTCTGCTAGTACTTTCTGGATCTTTCTCTAAAGCATTTACAATGAAACTCATGGAAAATATCTCTACAACTTATAACAAATAACCTGAGCATGATGTCTGTTGGTGTATTTTGTGTGTGTGTGTGTGTGTGTGTGTGTGTGTGTGTGTGTGTGTGTGTACCAGGACCTCATCCTCAGAGCTGACAGAATTAAACTTAAAGAATAGACTTTTAACCAGATACTGGTAGTTTATACCTGCAATCCTAGCTACTCAGGGGGCTCTGATCTAATGATGTGGTTCAAAGACAGCTCAGATAAGAAAGTCTGTGATACTCGTATCTCCAATTAACTACCCAAAAAGGCCAGAAGTGGCGCTGTGGCTCAAGCAGTAGAACATCAGGGATAGTGCTCAAGTCCTGAGTTCAAGCCCCAGGATAGACACCACAAAAAGGACTTCATTTTTAAGAAAAGTAGAGGGAGAGAAGGAAGGAGGAAGGAAGGAAGGGAGGATGGAAGGAAGGAAGGGAGGGAGGGAAGAAGGAAGGAAAGAAGACCTTTGATGTTCTTTTCTGATCCTGGCACCTGCCAACTGAACTCTGTGCTATTACATTTCCACATCATTCCTTAGCTACACACAGGGAAACAATTTTTTTTGGTCCTCAAAATTGGCCTGGCCAACAGTCCCTTCATCAGGGAAACTGCCATAGAAGATTGCCCTATGCCCCTCTGCAACTCCTTTTAAAATGAAAAGGAACCAGTCATTTAGGAGGGAAATAAGACATGATACCCAGATGAGGGGAGAGTAAAAATAAACACAAAAATTGAAAACCCCAACTCAAAAACTGAAACAGTACCAAGAAATAAAAACTGAAAAGTCACCATCATCTTTTACATGTTCATAAGCTGCAATTATTAACTAAAGAGACAGAAAATTAAAGGGTATGTGTGACCAGTGAAAATCCTTGTGTTTTGGGTAAGCCACATCTCTATTTGTTTAACTAATAATGAGACTCATCTAGGTTAAGTTCCAATGTCTCTAGTGACTAAGAGTTGTTGACGATGAGGTGTTCCTACAGAAATTCAGCTGAGACTCCTCAGATAACTATGGCAAACAGGTCCCACTATTTCAAGTCTACTTCAGTCCTACATTACTTTCTGTATATCCTGTATTAAGAACATAAATCCTTGCTAAATTTTTTAAAAAGGGAAAATCAGTAGGGTGCAGGTGGGTCACACACTGTAATCTTAGGTATTCAAGAAGCTGAGATCCAAAGATCATGGACTGAAGCCAGGCTGGGAAGAGAAGTCCACGAGACTCTCATCTCCAGTAAACTACCAAAAAGCCTAAAGAGCTGTGGATCAAGTAATAGAGTGCTAGCCTTGAGTGAAAAAGCTGAGACAGCACCTAAAACTTCATATACATTATGAAATCAACTAGATATTTGTAAATGCATGTAAATAGGCACAGGAAAGATACTGAAAACAATAAACAGCAGCTGTCTTTGTGGATGGAGTAGATTAATGGCTAATGTTTCCTTTTACCTTTTATATTCTTCTATACTGCTCATATTTTCACAGTGGATATTATATACTATTAAGTCATTCTTCCTTTTTGCTAAGATCCACATCACTCAGGGATTAATTTAACAAATTTTTTGAGGTAGTTATGGCTATAGATGAAGGAGAACCCACTGGTAGCCCAGCCAAAAAAGAGAAGTTATTTGGAAAACTTTAGAGAGTTCCCAAATGAGAAGAGCTCATTTGAGATCGCTATTCTTTCATTCTTCCAATATTTGCAGTTAGACTTCTAGCTACCCATGTACGTTCTGCCCCATAGGCCTGAGGCCTGTTCCTAAGGCCCAAACACACATCTCCTTCAGTTCTGTCCCCAGTTTTCATCACTTATTTGGTAAGAAAGTTTCATTCTATCTCCATCTTTATACTGACAGAAGCTGAGCTCTTTTTGTCTCCCTTCTTATCTAGTACCTCACCATCCTCTCAGGGGTTGCGGTGCTATCTCAGCAGCATGGCTGCTCAGATGTTCTGGGATGGTAAGACATTTGCCCAGATGTCCTGGGATAAGTGTGACCTCTAAGTTGAGCCTTCCAAGAAGCCAAATGCCTATTTTCTTGGTCCTGCTTTTTGTTTCCAGATGTTTTTCTACTGTGTCTTACCATCTATGAAAGAGCAAAGACTGGCAGCCTTTCCTGTCTTTGCCACCCACCTGGACCTTCTTGGGTCCTGTGTTTGCCTCTGAGTCATATCTACTGCCAGTCAAGATGTCGCCGTCATGACCATAGCTCCTAAACATGAGTTCTGGTTCTCCAAAGTTTTCTGGGGTTCCACAAGGAAAATGTAGCCAGCACTAAAATTTCCTGTTTCCTTCCAAGAAACTAATGTGAGTGTTTGATTTGGGGAAGCCAGATGTATGTCTCCATAAAATAATATCTCCAGTATTTCCCCGTTTGATGGGATAGAATCTGGAGTCCAGATTTTGCTCTTTCAAAGTTTCTATGTTATAAATTGATCGGCACTGTTGACTACTTTTTTTCATGACTGGCACTGTTCTAGGTACTTCACATGGCAAATCACATGCCAAATAACCCTGTGACATGGGTGGGTAGTGCTGGGAGTTCTATATTTTACAAATGAGGACACTGTTCTTGTGAAGTACCTTGGTTAGAATCAAAGTCCTGATGCAAGATTTGAAGCCAGATCTGAGTGTGATCATTAACACAATGAATATGGAAAGAGTAGACTCCAGGTCACAGGTTTTAGCTCCGTACAAGCACTGAGTCAGTGGAGGACTAGAGACAATAAAGATGGCCAACTAAAGAGCAAATATCTACCTGAAGTTGGGGGAGACGTTGTCACCCCAAAGCAGCAGATGATTCATTACAGGCAAGAACAAGGGCCTAGTATTGCCAGTGTTTCTGAGGTTTTAAGAGATGCTAACCATTGCGAATTTTTATGCTCAGTCTCCCTGGATCGAACTAAGTGGGCCAAATATGTAATCCCCTGGTGACCCAGTATTTTGTAATCTCTTTCCTCTGCTTTTCTATGCTTCTTTCCAATCTCCTTCTAAAGGGTGAGGGCTACATACCTGCACAATCTCCAACATCTCTGCCTTGCTGATGTAGCCATTTCCATCCAGGTCATACATGCTGAAGGCCCATTTCAGCTTCTGCTCCAACTTCCCCCTTGATGTGACACTCAGGGCTATGATGAATTCTCTAAAGTCTATTGTCCCATCTCCATTTGCATCGAAGGTGCGGAAGACGTGCTCTGCAAATTTGGAAGCATCCCCATAAGGGAAAAAGTTCCCGTATATTTTCTTAAACTCTTCCATTGACAAATGTCCACTGGGGCAGTCTCTCAAGAAGCCTTTGTACCATTCCTGGATCTCATGCTCTGTAAAGTCTGTGCTTTCCAGCAAGTCCTGCATGACCTCTGGGCGTAGCTTGCTGTTCTGTTTCCCCATCCTGGAGGCAAGAATTTAACTGCAGACAGAAAAGAAAATACATGTAATTTTCAGAGCTGCTCTGGGTTCCTTGGGAAAAAGAAAACAAACAAGCAAACAAACTTTGCATTAGTCCAATAGCATTGTCTAGGTTTTGCAACATTACAGTAGGCAAACAAAACAATGGACGGATGAGACAGCCAAAGCTGTAGAGTTATCATTGACCAGAGCTAACTGGACAGCAAACTATAATAGATAGATGGTAAGGAGAGATTTCATCAGTTATTTTGCTCTGGTTTATCAGTTTGTAAGAGGTTGAATATGACATTAAAAAGGCTGAGGTTGCCAGATGCTGATGGCACATCCCTGGAATCCTAGCTATTCAGGAAGCTGAGATCTAATGATCATGGTTCAAAGCCAACCCAGGCACACAAATATGAGAGACTCTTATCGCCAAACAACCAGCAAAAAGTTGAAAGTGGGGGTGTGGCTCCTGTGTTAGAGTACCAGCCTCAAGGATAAAAGCTAAGCCCAGGAGTTCAAGCCTTATCACTACCACACGTATGTAGGTACACACATGCGCATACACACACACACACACACACACACACACACACACACACACACACCTAAACAAAAGAAGGTTGAAGTTCTAATGTCACCTTCTAGAAAGAAGAATTAAAGAAAAAGAGGAAAAAAGAAACTGAAAGGGAGAACTTAGAATATTTTATTGCTAGACTACTTTCATGTAAAGTACAGGTTGGGTACCACTTGAATAATCTAAACAAAGACATAAAGAAGGAAGATGGAAACAAACTTAATACCAAAGTAGTTCAGTTACTAAAATCCAGAGTGAATCACTGACAACTTTGGCTTTAGATGGTTCAGATAATGTTTCATAAAGTTGTTCATATGATGATGGCTTAAGAAACTAACTTTCCCTATTAAATTCCAAACAATTTCATATTTTCTTATTGGAAGAGTAGCACATGTCCACAGTAAAAGAGTAAAACAACAAAGGGGTGCATTTAGTTTATACCTAACCCTTAGAGATAAATTCTGTTAACATTTTGATGGGTATTCTTTGTGTATGTATAACAAACACTCCCCAGTTTAACTATTTTTCAACTTTACGATGGTATGATAATAACATGCATTCAGTAGAATGCTGCTTGTGAATTTTGATTATTTCCTAGGCTAGTGATAATTTGGTCCAATATTCTTTCTGTACCCTGGATAGCAGCAATGAGCCTCAGCAGTGAGTCATACCCACGGAGGAGATGGCAGATACTCACTCTCTACTCTGTGCTATCCTGCTAAACAAGGATGTTGGGTAATGTGTAATAATTCTATGCATTTAGTTTTAACTTTCATGATTTTATCAGGACACAAGTCCATTGTAAGCTGTGGGCTATTTATTGTGTGTTTTAAGATCTTGCCTTTTTGGGGGAGGGGCTGGGGGTTGGCTGTGGGGCTTGAACTCAGATCCTGGGCACTGTCCCTAAACTCTTTTGCTCAAGGTTAGTGTTCTACCGCTTTGAGCCACAGCATCACTTCTGGTTTTCTACTGACTGATGAGATAAGAGTCTCACAGATTTTCCTGCCCTGGCTGACTTTGAACCAAGATCCTCAGATCTCCGCTTCCTGACTAGGTAGGATTACAGATGTGAGCTGCCAGCACCTAGCTAAGATCTTTCTATTTTTGAAGACAAGAGAACATACTTTCTTGTTCCCTTTTTCCTTAGGCCAGTGTGGGAAGAAGGCAGAATGTAGGGAGAAAGCTATAAGTACCATCTTCCCATCCACACAGCCAGTCTCACTGCGGAAGAACTGGAGGAGGTGACACCTGACTTTGTGCACAGTTCTTAAATCTTAGAACTAAGTGAGTTAGAGATAAATTCCTTCTTATAATAGGGGCTCTGCACTCTGTATTTTTCTTTTCTTGGGGAAAAAGGTAATACTTTAAAAATGACTGGATATATCGGAAAGATATCTCATGGCATTTTAATCCTGATTGCAGGATCTTTGCATTGAAAGACATATTCATTTTCATCTGTTTCTTTTCTGCTGCGCAGTCAGCCCTGGGCACACAGACACATTTGCATCACGGAGGGGAGGGGGGGCGCTATCGTCCTCTGGTGAATTAAGGAAGGAAGAAGCACAAGTGAGAAGAAACCCAGTAGACAGAAAGGTAATCACAATATGCAAATACAGAACAGTCTTCTTGGAAAAGGAGGCTGACTTTTAGCATGCTAATTGTCACACTAGCTTCCCGATAGTTAACATTTGGTCATAGGAAATGGAGAGAGGAATGGTGGGTGAATGCAGTCAACATATTCAGTGTGCATATCGGAGATGGAGATGGGTGGGGCTGGGAGACTGTGGAGAACACAGAAGAGGCGATACCAATTAAGATAAATTGTATTCATAAACTGACACGACCAATTGAAACTGCTTTCTACAACTATTAAAGATAATTTAGAGTGGGAAATCCATGGCTCATGCCTGTAATCCTAGCTATTCAGGAAGCTGAGATCTGAGGTTTACAGTTCAAAGCCAGCAAGAAAGAAAAGTCCCTCTGTGAGTCTCATCTCTAATTAACTACTCACAAACTGGAAGTAGAGCTGTCGCTCAAAGTAGTAGAGCATTAGCCTTAAGCAATAGAGCTCAGGGACAGTTTCCAGGCCCTGAGTTCAAGCCCCACAACCTACCCTCCCCCACACACAAAAAAGGAAAAAGGTAATTTAAATTAAAAAAGAATTGGACTTAAAAACACTCATACTGTTTGCTGACTTCACTGAAAAGAAATTCTTACAGTTGCAGTTTTTGCACATCACACAGCCTATTTCATTTGTGACATGTATGCATCAGGAACTAGAGCAAAAAACATATGAATTATTTAATCAGTTGGCTTAAATAAAACAAACCAGAATCTATTCTTTCTATCTAATTGGAACAGACATAGTCTTATTTCTAGGGGAATTTAAAATAAGCTGACTTGTTATTTTGAGTTAGGAACTGGAGTTAGACCTTGGTTGTGATTTTTTCTCATAGGCAGGTATCCACTGAAGGGCAGGAAGAATGGGCAACTTGTCCCATAGTGGATAACTGGCATGACCAACAGCTGAGAGGAAGCCCTCAGCAAACTCCTCTATACAAGCCAACACCACTTTATACAAGAGCAAAACTAAACTACAACGCCAAATGGAGCATGGAATAGAATTTATAAACAGAGCATTCTAATAACATACATTCATTTACCATTCATGTTCTGGTATTTTTTTGGAAGAAAATAAAGCTGAGGAGGCTGGTTTGTGTATAAGAATTTTCAAACGGTTACTTAGTTGCTAAGTTGGCAATTTGCCCAAAGCAAGAATTCAGAAACATGAGGTAATACATAATACATAAGCGTACAGAGTTCCAAAAACACTTAATGGAATTTAGGAGGATTTCAAGTTTTCCTTCTGGGAAGTTCTTTAAACTATAGTTCTTTGGAGGTGGTGTTCAATCAAATCACCATCATTATAATTTCATTATATGCAAATCACCTGGTATTCAGCCTTGGGCACAGAGCATTCCTGTTCTGATATTTCAGTCTACTTTAAAGATAAGGTGGCCAAGCACCATTTCTTTTTTTTTTTTTTTTTTTTTGCCAGTCCTGGGCTTGAGCTCAGGGCCTGAGCACTGTCCTTG
Source organism: Megascapheus bottae (assembly GCF_031878675.1). Taxonomy (NCBI): domain Eukaryota; kingdom Metazoa; phylum Chordata; class Mammalia; order Rodentia; family Geomyidae; genus Megascapheus; species Megascapheus bottae. Next base: position 41,385,892 of record NC_143517.1, read on the forward strand.
GACTTTCTCAAGGCTAGAGCTCTACCACTTGAGCCTCAGCACCACTTCTGGCTTTTTTCTATGTATGTGGTACCGAGGAATCGAACCCGGGTCTTCATGCATGCTAGGCAAGCACTTTAACCACTAGACCAAACTCCCGGCCCTAAGCACCATTTCTTAAAAGGAATCAATGTATGTGAAATAACGGACCTTCTATCTGGTGAATATAATGTAACCCTTCTATTAATTACAATAAAAATATATGGGGAAAAAACTCAGCCTAAGTTCCTTTCTCAACATTAAGCAAGTACCTCTCATTTATTAGCTATTTTGCACTAGAAACAAATTGGGCACATTTTGGCTGTGTCTCCCACTGATTTGTGTGCTGCTATTTTTCAGTAAACAGTAATTAAACCACATTTACAAAATCATTAGCACAGAAAGGCTGGAACACAAACAAGGCAGAAGAGCACAGAATAAGTTGTTTGGGAAGTGTTTGCAATTTAGTCCAGAATTTATTTCAGTAGATAACTACGAATACTTTACGAAGAAGGATGATTACACTGAGAACACCATCTGCAATTGGTTAGACTATGCAAGTCTTCTGCCTGTAATCCCAACTAGTCAGGAAGCTAGTTACAAGCCTGTCCAGGAAGAAAAGTCTGGTGAAATCTTTTCATCAATAAGTCACCATTTAAAAGCTGGAAATTGATCTATGGATAAGTGGTAAAGCACTGGCCTTGAGTGAAACAGCTACAGGATAGAGATGAATTGAGGCAATCAATGATTTGATTTCATGTGCATAAACAGCAGTGAGGAATGAAGTGAGGAAACTGAGTCATAGCCACTCTGGTGCCTGGCCAGGTGCTGGGGGCTGTTGGTTTTACAGACATCCTGGCACCTGGCTAGGAGATGGGGACTATTCACCCAGCTTCCAAGGCCTAGAAGTGAGACAAGCCATCCTTTGAATTGCAGGTGTCTGGCTCAATGGGTAGAGTCAGGAGGTCCCTATTTGGGGAATATGTAGATACATTGTGTTGTTTAGACCCAGAGAAGCCCTGCTCTTGGTACTGCGTTTATACATAATGCTTTGCTAAGGCTTGGTCTCCACCCAACTTATGGCCATTGTCTTTAAAAATCTGGTGCAAGCTCCAGACTTATTACTTAGAAATCAAAAGCTGTACATTAAAGCTGGGAACTGGTGGCTCATGCCTGTAATCTTGGCTACTCAGGGGGCTTGAGATCTAAGGATAACAGTTTGAAGCCAGCTTGGATAGAAAACTCCGCATGAGACTCTTACCTGCAATCAACCACTCAAAAACTGGAAGTGGTGCTGTGGCTCAAGTGGTAGAGTGCTAGTCTTGAGCACAAAGAGGCTCAGGGACAGCACCCAGGCCTCAATTTCAAGCACCACAAGTGATAAAAAATAAAAGTTGTAAATCAGATGAAATATCCCATGCCTTTTTTGTTCTTGTAGTCCTGGGATTTGAACTAAGGGCCTCCTATTTGCTAGGCACTCAACTACTTGAATCATGCCCCCAACTCTTTTGCTTTTCATTGTTTTTCAGATAGGATCTGGCTACCTTTGTCCTGACTGGTCTTTAGCCCTGATCTTCCTACCTCCCATTCTTGAGTAGCTGAGAAAACAGGGGCACTCTACCATTCCTTGCCCTCTCAAATTCTTTACATTACTCCATCCACTCATTAAAAACATTTATTTTGTGCCAAGTGAACATCATGGGGAAAGCTCAGGACATGAATTAAAAAATATTTGAGTTCAAAGCCTGCCTCTGCTGTTTACTAGCTGGTTGAGTAAGTCACTTATTTTTTTTTTGCGGGGGGGGGGTTCTCACTTTTCTCATCTTTATTTTATATCAACCAAATGGCATTGTCATATGTGCAAAATGCCATTATGGAGTTAGGGCTAGTCTCAGTAAATGAAGCCGGCAGGTTGCTTTTTCTTTGGTTGTTGTGATTTGGATGTGTTGGCATCTCGGCTCCCAGTGAGGCGGTGTTATAGGATAGAGCACAAAGAGTTGAAGTCAAATGGCTAGGAAGAGGAATCCACTCGTGAACGGATTTATCTCGTTCAAGGCTGTAAGTCGGGTGTCATAAGATTAGGATTGGATAAATTCTCCTGTTATAAAAGATTGAGTCTGGCCTCTTATTTCTTGCTCCCTGTCCTGCTCTGTGATATCTCTCCATGCCAGGGGTGTTCAGGCCATGACACCATCTGCTATATTACGATCTCCAAGTAAGGAGGCTTAGTCGAAGTAACTTCTTACAGCCACTCTGGTGGAGGGAATTCTCCACCCAGTGCTCAAAAGCCTAGCGATGAGAAAGGCCACTCGTTGAATGCAGATACCTAGCTCAAGGTGAGCTAGGAGGGCTTTGCATATAGAGCCTTTAAGATTTCCCTAAATGGAAGTTTGGGGCCTAGCTTCCCTAGATGGAAGGTTCTGACCAAATCTGTGCTAGTACCTGAGAATGTCCATACAAGGTCTGGCATCTTGTCTCCAGCTAATCACCAACACGCCCCACTCCCAGAAGTAGAGGTGGCTCAAGTAATATAGCATTAGCCTCAGGCTGAAAAAGCTCAGGGATGGTGCTGAGTCCCTAAATTCAAGCCCAGGAATGGCAAAAAAAAGAGAGACATAGGCCATAGAGAAGGATAAAGAAGAGAAGAGTTGGAAGTGGCACTGTGGCTCAAGTGGTAGAGCAGTAGCCTTGAGCTGAAGAGCTCAGATACAGCCTCCAGGCCCACTGTTCAAATCCCACGACCAACAACAAAAAAAAGAAGAAAAAGAAAAAGATAAACAAAGTAAATATTAAAAAAAGAAGGGTTTGGGGGACTGTTGGGGTTTTAGGGGTGATTGCATGTTGGGGGCAAAATAAAGAAGAAAAGAGCAGAAAAACCTACAACTGGAATAAATTACTGGCACAATTTGCTAGAGATTGGTATCACTTGTCAGATGTACTGTATTAAAATATGAAGTCAACTTTCCATTTAAAAAGAAAAATAAAGAAATAGCAATGAAAATAATGACTCCATGAAAAGAAATAACAATCAGTGGAGAACCTTCTGGAATGCATGCATTCCCTTCTTTAGCTTTTGTATGTGCAGAGGGAGAGATCTGCAGATTGCATTTATGTGATTCCTCACAAGGTTTTGGAAACTCTGTGACTTCATCTTTCAGTATCCAGAATTATATTTTCCAGGGAAAGTCCATAATTTACCCTGGACAGACTAAGTTCAGAAAGAAAGTGTCAAGGCTAGCTTCCCCAAAGTCTCCTAAAATGGAATTCACAAGGTGCTAGCACCAAGCTAGCAGTCCCCTAAAGAAACAGGTTGATCCAAACATTTGCCTTATTTGGGGCACAGAATTGCAACTATTAAGAGTTGCTGTGAATTTTATGTCTAAATAATGAAAACACAAGTAGAAAATGGTTCCTAAGTATAAAAAAGAAAATTATAGGCAATGGACAAAGGGAAACAAGCATTCAGTGCCTAGCACGGTGCCTGTAGATAGATAGTGAGTGGGTAAGGAAAAACGGAAAAGCATCTGCTGTCATCAACCAATTAGTGATTTACTGACATTGAAAATCATTTGCTTGTGCTGTGGCCCAGCGTTCCACCCATAGTGGGCTAGTTGCTCGTGTGGATAAGGGCACACAGTCCTTTCTTACACACAGCTGAGCACATACTTTGACAGATCCAGACCATCCGCTAAAGTAATTCTGCTATAGGAACCATCAGTCTCCAGACAGGACCACAACCAGGCCAAGAGAAGGAGAAAAACAAAATCACACAGTGTTTTCTAATTTAATTACATCTCCATACAGAAGCCTGAGTCTGTACTAAGTAGAACCTATAAGGATTACCTTATTTGCCTTGTGAGTGTTCCTTTCTGGGATCTGAGCTGCTAGAATCATACTAATTATGGATAAAAGAGAAGGTGAATTGTGATACAATGTAGAAACTAGCAAGTGCCCAAAAATCGTTTAGAGAAAGGGCAAGAGGAAGGGAAGAAGGAAGCCAGGAAGCAAGGGAGGGAGACAGGAAGGAGAGGAAATGGTAAGATGAATGTCAGGGTGGAAAGAAGGATGAAGTGCCAGGTTGAAGGATATAGGTCAGATCATTTGCATAGGGTTTGAACTCAGGGCATGGGGGCTGTCCCTGAGCAATTTTTGCTCAAGAGTAGTGCTCTGCCACTATGAGCTACAGCTCCATTTGAGATTCTTCTGGTGGTTAATCAGAGATACAAGTCTCACAGACTTTGCTGTCCAGGCTGGCTTCAAACTGTGATCCTTAGATCTCAGCCTCCTGAGTAGCTAGGATTGCAAGTGTGAGCCACCAGAACCCAGCATGGATTCTTTAAATGTGCTACTTACTATACAACAATTTGTTACATATCTCAAAGTAACTGGAAGAGTCTGAAGCCTCCCAACACATAGAAATGATTCCTGTTTAGGAGATGAAAATGTGAATTACCATAATTGAATCATTATTGTATATATGTATGATATTATACTGTACTCATAAATATATATAAATTCCATATCCTAATTAAAGGAAAAGGAAAACAGACTTTGATTAACTTAAACAAATGCTATAGGAAGCTCAGTTAAATTTGAATTTCAGATAACCAAGAATTTTTTTTAACAAACTTACAAGAATTATTTGTTGTTCATTTGAAAATCAAATTGAGTGGCATATCCTGTATGTCTATTCACTAACTCCAGAAACTACAATTTGTTATATCATTTTCTCCTTTAGCTGTCCTTGTGTTGGTGGCTAAAAAGCAGGCCATACTCATATATCTTGGCAGTCTGAGGATTCCATCTGTGTCAGAATTATATTTATCTATACCATAGCCAGGGGAGGCCAACCCTGTATCTGGAGTTGGAGTGAGACTTCTCCCATCTTCCAGCTCATTGCCTCTCATTCCCATCTATTCTCACAGCAGTATCATACCTCTTCTAATAAAGGCTCTAACTCTAGTGCTTGATGCCTGACAGCTTTTTATTTGTGGATTGCTGGTCCTGAGGCTTGAACTTAGGCCTGGGCTTTTTTTTTTGCTCAAGGCCAGTGCTCTACCACTTGAGCCAGTTTGATTTATGGCCTTTTGATGGTTATTTGGAGACATGAATTTCATAGACTTTTCTATTGGGGCTGGCTTCAAACCATGCCCTGAGATCTAAGTCTCATGAGTAACTGTGTCTTATTTCTTTATCTTTTCTCATGTGGGATGGTGAATTAAAAAAAAAAGTTCTATCCTTGGTTTTCATGGGAGATTCAAACCAGGTAAGCCTCTGTCCACTTATCAGTCCAGCCAACCTTAAGCCATTGTCCTTTCCCTCTTCTCAAGCAATTTTTAGACTAGCCTGGGAAGCATGCCTTGCTCTCCCTGGAAAGTTTCATTGTATAAGTCACAAATTTGTTTACCCATCCTTGATGTATATTTGTATAGTGTAGTAAGTCTTGATATCCAAACTAAATTTTGGCTGGCAGTGTGTCTTGGTTCTGAAGGGTGATTACAACATTTCTAGATTTCCTTCCCTAGTCCATTCACATCTTAGCAACTGAACTACAGAGGCCAGATGGTGAGGGAATTCCTATTTTGTATTCCGTCAGTATATACCAGTACCATAGTGCTAGAAGTGTACGTACACATACAGTCAGGTGCTGTATAACATCTTGATCAATGCTGGACCCCATATGGGAGGGTGGCCCCCCCGAAGATTCTATGCTGACACCACATTCATTGTGTTTATGAAGGGGGAGATAGAAAATAAAACACAACAAAACTGATAGTATTTCAGAAGTGTGTTCTGTGATGTTCTCACAACAAGGAAATTGGCTAACTCTGATTACCCTTATCACTTCTTATTAGGAGAAAATGAAAATAGGAGCTTCAAGCTGGGCAAAGATGGCTCATACCTGTAATCTTAGCTACTCAGGAGGCTGAGATCTGAGGATCATGGCTCAGAGCCAGCTCTAGTAGACAAACTCATGAGACTCTTATCTCCAATTATTTAGCTTAAAGCTGGAAGTAGACATATGGCTCAAGTGGTAGAGAGCCAGCCTTGAATGAAAAAGCCAAATAAGAACATGAGGCCCTGAGTTCAAGTCCTAATACTAACACAGAAACATATATTCACATAGTGATTAAAATACAACCACCAAGGTTCCCTAGCACCTGTAAAAGACAAGTTCCCATGTGATGAGGCCAGAACTCTTTCATTTTTAGGCTGCCTCTATGTGCTGGGGTGATATACTCATGTGCCTTTCTGCACACTCACCTGGCCCCCCCACTAGAAACCTTGGAAGGCTTTTCGTACTTATTCTAAATTCTAATAAGAGTGGCTCACTTTTAGTAAGTGAGCTACCATTATTTTCTCTAGTCTTTCTATTACATCAAATAGCATTACAGAGAGCCATGTTATAGAATCAGTGCAAAAAAGAAGTATCTTCCAAAGATTTTACACCACTTCAAGCAAGTTTGGATAGTCTATCTGGGATGGCATTGCTGGGCTCAACCCACGTGGTGCAGTGTCAGGTTGAGCCAGCTCTCAGACAAGCAGAGGCACCCCGAAGTCTGTGATCCACTTCCAAACCCCCACACGGCACACCTGAAAGGTATCAACCTCATTAGAAGCAAGGGTAAAGAAAGGGGCTTTTGGCTTTTTACAGATTAATTCAACTTTTGGTTCTTTAATCTTGCAGTACTAAAAGGTTTTTTGGGCAACCCAATTTACTTGTCATGGTGCCAGCAAATCAAGCCCCAGTGTGGAACTACAGAGATGAACCAAAGAGAAGGGCCGTTATAAGTATGTCTTTGTCATGTCCAATGGTAAACATTTAATTAGACAAGGTACACTCACAATGTATATGCAGAAACAAATAGAGCCATGGAATAAATGGCCAGAACTTTCCACTTGAGTTGTTTTTCTTCATGGATAGATATAGGTTCAAAGAAGCTTATTCCTACAGTCCAACTCAGACTCTATGGAGAGGATTGGGGATAAATAATTGCAGTTAAAAGAAAATAAAAACCAAAAGAAAATCTTGGATTCATAGAAACAATTTTATTGATGGCGAAAGTAAAAAAAAAACAAAGAAGAGTGCTATATCTAACTATTCCCATTTGAAAAATCATGAGGATAAATCGGCTAGAACTTCTCTTTCCTTTCATCAAGGGATTAGGATGTGCAACATGTATAAAATGGTTCAGAGCATTATTGAAAGTCCCTAAGTCAACTTCTTACTCTTTTAAGACCAGCACTTTCCATTACGACAAAATTAGGCAAAATAAAATTTTGTTATTTTCACAGAGAAAGTATTAATGACAATACAGAAAATTAACATTAGAACTAACATGCCACTAATCAAAACTAAGTTGGATTTGCTTTGCTTTGTTTTCAAATGAACAACCTTCCTATGTCAGTATCATTTGTGCTGAAATTATAGAAACACACACCTAAGCATCCATGTTTTTAAATCTTAAAAGAAGTAAACTAGTATTTTAACAGAAGTTAAAAATTGATCTTTATCTTTTTCTTCATTCAATTATGAAGATTTTAAAAGGGACTTTAAGGGATGTATCTTACAATTAAATTTATGGCCAATAAGTCCAATAATAGGTTTGGAAAGTTAGAATAAAAGTATGACCCACATACTGGTAGTAAGATGCTTAGAATAATGTCTTTTCCCAAAACACTTTACATCTACTTGAATTCTTCCCTAAGACTTTCCTGAAAGCTCACTGTGTATCTGGAAATTATAGTGGATTCAAGGGATGACATAGAATGGAAAATTAAAGGTGTCTGGTCAACTGTAGACAACTGCTCAGCCATTGTCTTTATACTGGAAGAACATAATCTAGCTAAGACCATAAGACACCAAACATTGAAAGCTACAGTGAGGAGAAGAGTTATCTTTGGATAAAATTAAGTTATCAAGAAATATAAAGGTGGGTTGAAGCTCACTGGAGACAGAAAGTACACACAGGAAGTGCCGACAGGTGAGTATGAAGAGAAAGGATGCATTCTGCTTGAGTGCCTTCAGTCCACAGACTCCCTCCTATCAGCCTGAGCTGTCAGTGACACTACATATTTTGAGATGTTATCATTAGTCACAGGAGCCAGAAGAAACAAGATAATGGTAAGCCAATCTCTTCATGGATTTACGAGGATAGATCATATCAGGACCCAAATTATAAAAATGCCTGGAGAATGAAGCATACAATCAGACTCCGGGGATAGCATCTCATGACCAAGTATTGTGTGACGGAAATGAAGATCCCACCTAATACGGGTGCCAGAGGATGCATTGAAGTCATGGCGCATCCTGGGGAAACATGGAGCATTTTGAGTGTATGTCCTCATTTAACCCCTGGGCAAAGGTGTAAAAACACTACAATGCAATGAGCAGATGGCTTTGACTTGGAAGCAAGGCCATATGACTTTCAAGGAGAACTTAATGTATTGCTGGTAGGCATCAAAGCCAGATGGAGACTCAGTTCCTTGCCATGACTCTATCTCTGAATACCCTGGCCATCCCCACAGCACAGTGCTCGCCTAGGGAAGCTGGAAAGCAGGCCAATATGAAACACCGATATTCCTGGATTCGAGTACCCTTCATTTCCACCTCTTCCCACAGCAGTGGTTAGCTTCTTTAAATTGAAGCATTTTAACATCTCCATTTTCCTAAAGAATGATGACTTTACATTTCACCTACAAAAGTTCACTGGAGTGACCTTCATAATCAACAAGGCAGTGAAACTAATCAAGAAGTTTCAATTGCAGCCTGCAAGACAGACAGCTGGCCCATCACTGACTTTTCTTCTCTTTCCTTTCCCCCCCTTTCTTTTCCTTTCCTTTTCTCTCCCTTCTCCTTTCCTTCCTTTTCCTTTTTCCTTTCTCTTTTTCGTTCCTTATTCTCTTCTCTTCCCTTTTCTCCCCCTCCTTTTTTTTTTTTTACTTGCCTTGTTTTGATGCTGGATCTAAAACCCAGGGATTCTTCCCTACTTTCTAATTGTAGCCACCCATTCGGTCCTCATGTTTTGATTAAAGCTTTTCCCTGTTAAGGCTTAAAAATTTTAGCCTCTCATATTCCCACCAACAGTGTAGTAGTGTTACCTTTTGGCCACATCCTTGCCAGAATCTGTTATTGTTAGTTTTCTTGATAATAGTCATTCTAATAAGGGTAAGGTGGAATCTCAGTGTTTGTTTGATTTCCATTTCCTTTATGGCCAGAGATGTTGAACATTTCTTCATTTGTGTACTGGCCATTTTTTACTTCTTCTGAGAAGTATCTTAAGTTATAAGCTCACTTATTGTTGTTTCTATGAGGGTTTGTTTTTGGAGGGTTTAACTTTTTGAGCTCTGCATATCTTCTAAATATTATGTCCCTGTTTTACATATAGCTAGAAAAAAAATCTTTTTCTGTTCCATGGACTTTCTTTTTAGTTTGTTAGCTATCTTCTTTGTTGTGCAGAAACTTTTAAGTTTGAATCAATCCCATTTAACGAGTCTTTTGTCTGATTTGTTGTATTTCCAAATTTTTACCTAGAAAGCAGTATAGAGGTTCCTGAAAAATTAAACAGAGAACTAACTACCCTATGATCCAGCAATTCTACTCCTGGGCATTTATCCAATAGAACACAAATATAGCTACAACCATTTTCATTGCAGCACTAATCACCATAGGCAAGAAATGGAATCAGCTGGTTACCCCTCAATGAACTAATGCATCAAGAAAATGTGGTGCAAATATGCACAGTGAAATTTTACTCATCCATTAGAAAAAACGATACTGTACCATTTGCAAGGAAATGAGAACACTTGGAAAAACTATATTAAGTGAAGTAAGGTAGACACAGAGGAATATAGATTACATAGTTTCCTGCATTTGTGGTAGCTCAAATGTGCTTATATATCCATAAGAAAATACATTGGTGGTATGCAAGTGGTTACAAATGAATGACAAGAAGTATAATAGATTCTATGGAGAGCTCAAATAGTATAATTCTTTTTTTGTTTATTCAGCAACTCCCTTTACTTTCTACTCAAGATAAAATTAATAGGTATTTGTACTGTTTTCTTAATCTCCTGTTGGGGAGTTTCTGTTAAACCTAGTACTGTATCACAAATTTGAACAGAGACCTATGATATCTCAACAGTTCCTCTACCCTTGTCTGAGAAAACTGAGTCAAAAATATCTGTCCATATGCATGGGGAAGGTGTATATACAGTGATTTAGTAATCTCTCTTTTTTAAAATTTAATTTTATGGTCAAAGTTATGTACTGAGGAGTTATAGTTGCATATATAAGGTAGTGAGTATATTTCTTATCAATCATCATTGGTATAATTCTTTAGAAGGACAAAGTCAAAGCCCACAAGAGAAGGACCAGGAAATGGGTACTTGCAGGACAGCAGGCAGGGCCAAGGGGAAAGGGGTAAATGAACAAAGGGGAAAAGGGGGAGAAAGCACTCAAGAATTCATTGTATATGCCACAAAATTAAGAAAAATAAGGGAAATGGTAGGTCAAAGAAGGGTGAAGATGTTGAAGGGATAATGAAGATCAAGATATGTTGTATACATAAACTGCTTTGTTAAATGGCAAAAGAAATACATAGCCTATACAGTATCTCACTTTGTTATCTGATATATTGAATTTATTTGTATTTGGTTATTTGAGATTTGATAGAGAAGGGGGGAAAACCAAGACGGGTGGGGAAGGGTGGGGGGGAGGGTAATGGGTACCAAGACATGTAAAAGGGTATCAATGTATGTGAATTAATGCACCTCCTATCTGGCAAATATCATGTAACCCTTTTATTAATTACAATAAAAAATTAAAAAAAAAGAAATACATAGCCTACCAAATTAAGAAAAGTAAAGAGGGAGCAGATTGGAAGGGTCAGTTGAGAATGTTGAGTAGGGTAACGTTGATAGAAACACTGCTTGGATCATAAACTGCTTTGTTGAGTGGCAACTCCTTTGTTCATCTACTTAAAGATACCAAAACATTATAAAATAACTGGATTCTAGGTTTCAGGTAGGTCAGGGATCCTGTTCACTGTTTATCTGCAAATCAACTTCATTATCTAGGTCAAGCTTAGAGTAAGTATGTGTGAGAAGCTCCACTAACCATGAGTCCTCATAGGTAACAGGAAGCAGCTACTCCTGTCAGAGAAAATGACACAGTACTGTACCATCGTGGCCTGGGTATGTATGGTACCCCAGGCTTCAGGACACTGAGCTCTCCGGCTACCTGGAAGGTCAGGACATTCACATACCCCCATGACAGTTCCCCAGTGGCCTCAGAGCCCAGATGCAAAAATCTAAATTAAACAAATAAATCTAAATTAAACAAATAAATTCAGTAACCAGAAATGAGAAAATCTCCCACTGATTTACAATAAGTTCACGGCTTTTTTTATGGGGGTGTAGGGGCAGTCCTGGGGCTTCTTGAAACTGAACTTGAATACTCTCTCTGAGCTTTTTCCTCAAAACTAGTGCTCTACCACTAAGCCAAAGCGCCACTTCTGGCTTCTTGGTGGTTAATTGGAGATAAGAATCTCAGAGACTTTTCTACCTGGACTGACTTCAAACCTTGATCTTCAGATCTCATCCTCCAGAGCAGCAGGGATTACAGGCATGAGCCACTAGTGCCCAGCTTCCATGGCTTTTCTTTCCCTTTTTTCATATATCTTTAGTATTTACTTATTTATTTTTGTGATAAATTTTCTTTTTATTGTCAGGTGGTGGGTACATTGCTTCTTGAACATTGATACCCCTTCCTCCATGGCTTTTCTGTAAATGATAGATCCATGCTACCAATTTAGCATGTCATCTCTCCTCGACATATACCAAATCTGGGACCTGTGGGGTTCAGTCCTGCTCAGTGGATGGCGGCTCCAATGATGTAGAAGTGAGCATTGAAACTGGTGACTGAGGCTGAGGTGAGGAAAAATAAGTTAACTGATATTTTTCTTTCTATCTCCTATGCTCATGCACACTTATCCTGCTTCCCTTTAGACCTGATGGGTCTAAAGCTAATGCTGGCTATACCTCCCTCTACCAAGAACCCGTGAATCACCACCATTTGAAGGTTGCCAGTGACCTTGAAAAAGGTCTGCCTTGCCAGTAAGACGAATGGGAGGGAGATGAGTTTGATGGCAGAAACTGCTGGGATCGTTTTGGGAAAACAAACTCTTAAGAAGAATTGGGAATGAGGACATGAGAAAGGAATAAATTCTCTGTGGTATTCCAGAGTCCATTGAGGGCATCCCCCAAACTTCAGCAGGGTTTGAGCAGACCTGTGGCAAACCTCAATTGAAATGTCTCTGACTTGTGCCAGGAGGCATGCCAGCAGAGACCTCATGGAAGCAACCACCACTACCCATCCCATCGTTCTCCATCCATCACTACTCATCCTCTCCTCCCCAGCTCATATGCCAGGTTCATTCTGCAGTCTGAGTCCAAGAAAATGACTTCCGTAACCTCATGGCTGTGTGAGAAAGGTCTTCCCATTCCACAGCTCAGCTCTTCCTCCTCTGTGTCATGACGAGTGCCCATCCCTGAAAACATTCCAGAGTTCAAAGATACCCATAACCGACAACAACAATAACCAAAGATTGGTCCGAGGGCAGTGGCGCTCACAAGTAATTGATCACAGCCAGTTACAGGTTTCTTGGGACTGGGAGTTTGGCCTAGTGGTAGAGTGCTTGCCTAGCATGCACAAAGACCTGGGTTCAATTCCTCAGTACCACATAGTTAGGAAAAAGCTGGAAGTGGTACTGAGGCTCAAGTGGTAGAGCTCTAACCTTGAGAAAGTCCAAGGACAGGGCTCAGGCCCTGTGCTAAAAAAAAAAATGGCCTGGCCACTTCTTTCAAGTGTATTTCCATGGCCTATAAGACCAACAGAGGGATGGCTCACACCTGTAATCCTAGCTACACAGGAGGCTGAGGTGTGAAGGTTGTGGTTGGAGGCCAGCCTGGGAAGGAAAGTCCATAGATTCTTATCTCCAATAAACTACCAACCCCCCCCCCAAAGCAAAACAAACAAAGCAAACAAACAAAAAAAATAGAAATGGAGCTGTGGCTCAAGTGGTAGAATGCCTCCAGTACACTATAGGATTTATCCAGAATATAAATCACAGGGCCCCAAATGGCACAGACAGCTAGGAGTGAGGGGTGGGACAGGCATTTCATTCACTACCTCGTTGGAATAACTCTGAGCAGCTCTGTCCGCTTACATGCAGATAGTGACCGAAGTCTGCTTGTGTTCTCATTAGCATCCTCTGAGGTGGATGCTGTCATTATTGTTGTTCTACAGATAAAGAAACTCCCATTAACCACCAGAAAACCAGAAGTGGCACTGTGGCTTCAGGGGTAGGGCGGTAGCCTTGAGCTGAAGAGCGCAGGGACAACGCCCAGGCCCAGAGTTCAAGTCCCATAACCAACAAAGAAGAAAGAAAGAAAATAAAAGAAACTTAAGTAGAGAGAGTTTAAGGGAATCACTCAAAGTACAGGCCAATAAATGGGTATAGTTAGGGACATAACTCCAAAACATGTGCTCTTCATAAATCCATTAGGATTAAGAAAACTAGAGTTTTCTGGAGAACAGAACTGAATTGGATTAGGCACTTTCAAGGGCAAGCAACCTGTGAGATTTATTTCTTTTGTGTCATAAGACAATCATTGTGGAATCTGTGTGCTGTGAGTAGACTTCTGTTTCTCTTACCCTGGAACATGTGTGTACTCTGAGTATGCATGTGTGTGCACATGAGCAAACATGCAGAGCACAGTCATACATACACAGATGTGCATATGTTTGCATTTATGCAGCCAGACATGCGTTGCATACATGTACATGCATGTGTGCATGTATACATTTATACTCACAGCAGGATCTGGTTAAGTGTGTTTAACTTTATGTTTTTACAATCCTGTCAGTCAAACGAGCTGAGGTTATTACCCTCTAATATTTTCTAACCAGACATCAACTGTTGACTAGAAAGAAGTCTTCAAAATAATTACATTATCCTGAAATGAAGCCATATGTCTTTTTTCTTTTAAAGCAGTTATATAATAAGAATCACTTCAATTGTTTCTAATGAAGCCCCACCACTGGCTCTGCAGACAGTCTCAGTGGGCAGAAGTACTTCCTCACAGAACCCTGAAGAATTCCTGGAACTGACCGTTCACATTCCCATTCTACTGCCCACAGCCCCGGATTAGGAAGACAGCCATCTGGGATGAAGGTTTGGGGGGCTGTGCAGCGTATTCTGGGGCCAATCCCAATGAAAGCATATGTTGGATCACAGACCGTGATGTCTGACAGATCTGGGGAATCCTGCTCCTCACTCGGATGTGAGGGCCAGTTACTGAAGGCCAGCTTCAGCCTTCTGAGCTGTGAAACACATACAGGGGTGCACAGTGCCTGCCCAGTGCAGAGAACAGGGGCCTTGGCTCTCTTTCTCTATTCAGGTGACTTCCCAAGAGGCACCAGTGTCGCTGCAGGAAGTTCCTGGCCAGCATTTGGCAGAACCAAGTTGGTTAAGGTCAAATAATTTCCCAGATGCTGACTTTTACCTGGCTCCCTCACCCCTACCAGGCTGGACTCTGTCCCTTCTAGCTTAGCAGCTGGGCAGAAGGGATCCAGGGGACCTAACTGAGAAGGCAGAAGCTTCACCTCAGCTCCAGTGCTTCCCTCCAGCCTTGGTCACCCTGATCAAGTTGAGGAACGGATCAAAGGTACTTTCAGTTCTCAGGCTGAAGCTCCCAGGGGTCTGGTGGCTACAGGGCTGACACCACAGCAGCGCTAGCTCTCCTCTCTCTCTCTCGCTCTCTCTCTCTCTCTCTCTCTCTCTCTCTCTCTCTCTCTCTCTCTCTCTCTCTCTTACACACACACACACACACACACACACACACACACACACACACACACACCCCCAGGAAGAAGGGGCATGCTCCTATTAACAGACCTGCTCAGTCCTTCAAAGATGCTTCATTCCCCCCCCACACCGAAATAGCAAGCAGACCATTTTGGGCTAGAGCTCTTTCAGACCTCAGGAGCCCTTGCTGTGCAGGGTGCACACAGCTAGATGGGGAGCCCTTATTCTGCAAAGTGGCCAGGTGGCCTGATGTAAGGAGGCAGGGCTGCCTTTTCTGGCTTACCCTTGGCCCCAGGACACAAACAGTGAAAGGTCCCAAGTTAATGACATGCTTTCCTCATTGTGGGCTTTCTTTTTCATCAGTATACAGTGTAAAAGAGTTGAGGGACCAACACACCTGCATTTCTCTTTCTTTCATCAAAAGTAAAACCTAATGCAGAAATCACTTGGGTATAATTACAGACTTCAACACTCTACCAGAAAATCACACACAGGATATGGCTTACTGGCAGAGCATCTGCCAAACAGGCCTAAGTTTCCATCTCTAGCACTGCAAAAAACCAAATTCAACAAACTAAAACCAACCAACCACGACCACCATCAACAACAACAAAAAGCCTCACATGTACTCAGAATATCTTAATAATCCAAACATCCAGCTGAATGGATATTCAAAATATATGTGTGTGCATGTATATATATGTATATGTATACAATTGAATATTATTCAGTTTTTAAAAGAAATGAACTTGTGATACCATCTATAAGGTGGTTAAGCCTGTGCCAGCCCTCAGGTCAAATGTTGCATTGCAACCTTTATATGAAGTGCCTATATAATCTGCAACTTGTTAGAAAATGAAATCATGTGAGAGCTGGTGAGAGGAATGGAGAGTCAGCGCTTCCTGGGTATACACTTTCCATTTGGTAATGAAAATGTTTCGCAAATGCATAATGGCTACAGACCACTGTGAATGCATTCATTGCCATTTTGTATGCCTAAAAGGAATACAAATGGTAAGTTTTATGTTAGTATACTTTGCTACAAGAGAGAGAATGAGGAAAGAAAGCCACAGTGAGAAAGGGAGAGAAGAAGGGAAGAGAAGAAAAAGGAAAGGATGAGAAGGAAGGAAAGAAATCTCAGTGCTGAACAAAGGAGGGAAGGAGAGACAGAGGAAAGAAAAATGAGGAGGGGGAAGAGGAAAGGGAGAGAACTGTCCAGCTGTCCAGGCATAACAACTTCATGAAAGGGGAGGCCCGGGATTCTATCCCACTTCCCTAATCCACAGAGCTTTCCTGAGTGACTGAAGAAAGATCAAAGCCCAAGGAAACAATGAGAGCTCATATTAAAGGAGTCAACCGAAAACCATAATGGATAACATAGTCCACTGAAAACCCTAATGGACAATTGTTTCTGTAGGCTTAAAGAGACAGCGTGACCCAGAACAGAGGCAGAGAGGTACAGCTCTCAGTGTTCAAAGGCTGTGAGGACTGCTTCCCCAGAGCATAACCCAGTAATCCTGTTGTATTCTTAGCATGCGATTTAGGACCATGAATCTTGTTTAAAGCTCATCAGAAATTTCTAGAAAAAGATAATTTTCCCCTGCCACTATAACTATGAAACTTAATTCTCTCATTTCTGTGCATTAAATATAAACAAAAGGCTTTCTGATTTTACTTTACTATTGTAAATACATTTTCTCTTTCTTTAGTGTTTTTTTATGTGTTCTGATTTTAAAATTTTTCTCAAGAGTTGTTTTCATATTCATTTTCCTGGCCTTCTAAATATTCCTCAGAGAGAATATAATAAGTGGCAATATCCATGAAAAAGGTAACTCCTAGCTTCAAATAAGTGGGATTGAACAGGAAGAGCTTAATTTACATCTGTTACTTTATTCCTAATAACGACTGTAAAAATAACAGAAAACACTGGGCAGGTTGTAGCCATGGAGACACCATTACCTCTAAAACATAAAGTAGAATTTGTTGAGAAATCTCTCACAACATAGACTGACAACTAACAGAGACAAGTAACACTAAAGACAATCTGTAATGTCTACTGTCTATCTTTTTCCATTTCGGATCACTGCATGACAACTTGGTGCCTTGAAGTACTCAGACTGAAGAGAGATGTACCAGGCTGGCACATTTTATTTTATTTATTTTTCCATGTATTTTTTATTGTAATGGTCCCCATTTCCCTCCCCCCACCAGGCTGGCACATTTTAAAAGAAGCTTCAGGACTGTCAAAATGCAGAAAATATAACACAGGTGCCAGTCTTGTGCTTATCTACCCCTATCTAAATCTAATATGTTTACATTATATTTTAACCAAGTAATGTGTTTAACTAGGTACAATGGTCCCTCAGGTGGGAAAATAGGGCTGATGAGATAAATTTTGAATAAATAAGATGCAGTCCTCATTCTCTAGGAATGAGCAATCTAGTGCTCAGAAATGTAGAGTACATTAGATGTCATTCAAAACATTCTGATTACTGTATTAAAAATTAAAACAAGAGCTGAGTGGCATGGTAGCTCATGCCTCTAATCCCAGCTATTCAAGAGACAATGGTTAATCCTAGCTACTCATGAGACAGATCTGAGGATTGTGGTTCAAAGCCAGTCTGGGTACTGAAGACTGTGAGACTCTTTTCTTCAGTTAATCATTAGAAAATCAGAAGTTGGGCTGTGGCTCATGGGTAGGGTGGTAGCCTTGACCTGAAGAGCTCAGGGTCTATGCCCAGGCTGAGTTCAAGCTCCATGACCCCTCCCCACCCACAAGACACTGGTTGGCTGAGAGCATGGCCTAGTGGTAGAGCGCTTGACTAGCATGCATGAACCCTAGGTTCAGGTACCACATACACAAGAAAAGGTGAAAGTGGCACTTGGCTCAAGTGGTAGAGCACTGGCCTTGAGCCTTGAGCACACTGGCTCAGGAGAGAGGAGGGGGCAGACAGACAGACACAGAGAGACAGAGACAGAGACAGAGAGACACAGAGAGAGACAGAGAGAGAGACAGAGAGAGAGAGACAGAGAAAGAGAGAGAGAGAGAGAGAGAGAGAGAGAGAGAGAGACAGAGACAGAGAAAGAGAGAGAGAGAGAGAGAGAATATCGTAGTTTGATACCAGCTCAAGAAAAGTTAGCATGACCTCACCTCAACAAAGAAGCCACCTATGGTAATACATTCCTGCAGTTTTAGTCATACAGGAGCCACAGCTAAGATTACCGTCTCAGATCAGCCATGGGTGAAAAAGCATGAGACTGCCTGAAAACTAACATAGGAAAAGGCTGAGGGCATACCTCAAGTGGGAGAATACCTGCTTTATTAAGCATAAAGCCCTGATTTCAAGCCTTAGAAATGTCAAATAAAAGGGGCCAGAAGTTTGGCCTAGTGGTAGAGCGCTTGCCTAGCATGCAGGAAGACCCAAGTTCGATTCCTTAGTACCACATACACAGAAAAAAGCTGTTAGTGGTGCTGTGGTTCAAATGGTAGAGCTGTAGCTTTGAGAAAACCCAAGGACAGTGCCCAGGCCCTGAGTTTGAGGCCCAGGACTGGTAAAAAAAAAAACAACAACAACAAAAAAAAACTGTCAAGAAGGAAAAGAAAAACTAAAACAAAAAAAGAAAAGGAAAAAGTAAGAATAAAATTTGATAACATTTTATTTAACTGAAGTACGATTTTATAAACATCACTTCAACACATAACTGTCTAAAAGCCCATTAGTGAAATAAGTTTTGAAGGTTTTTGGAATGTATTTTATAATCCAGTTTTGTCTACCACATTTTAGGTACTCATGTGACCATTCTGGAAAGAGGCAATACCCAGGAAACATAAAAACAATTCAAACAAGAGACTCTTGTGTGAGTCTAGAAAAGAGACTTTCATTGGGGCTATAAGAGTGACATACACTAGTCCTTATCTTCAGGGACAACACTCGAGACCCCCAGTGGAAGCCTGAAACTGTGCAGTGTTGAACCCTCTATATCTGACAGCCAAGATGGCTACTAAGCAAGTGATGTCCAGGTAGCATCTAGAGTATGAACACACTGGGTCAAATCAGCAGGACAGTGTGTGATTTCATGATACTACTCAGGACAGCGAGCTAATGAAAATGTGCCAGTTGTTAAATTTGTGGAATTTTCCACTACGTATGTTTAAATCAGGACCGACTTCAGGAAACTGGAAACAAGGATGGAAAAACTGCAGATAAGAAGAAACTACTGCAAAATTAAATATCTGAATCTCTTCAAAGAGTTAATTGTGTGTAAATTGAATACTGACACTCTTTAGGTTAGGAAACACTGTAGTCAGGATTATAGTGTCTAAGCTGATGTTGAAAACTGGGCTAAGGCCAAGGGAAGTCTTGGAGGAAGAACTAGGGAGGATGTAGAGACAGTGTCTGAGACACAGCAGTCACTGTGTCACTCAGCAACCATTTTCCATTCCTGGAGATGGAAACTTAATGCCATATGAAAGATAAGCAAATCCCCAGTAACAAGGGTGTGGATCTTTATCAGAAGACAATTAGCACAACTTGATAGTACCATGAATTCTCTTAGGAGGAACAAGAATCCAATTCTGGCTATTGAGACTTATACATAGGTTTTTAAGATCTGAGACACCAGATCTTTTACTGCCATCAGCTTGTGGTGTGAGGGTGAGGTACCTGGAACTGCTTTAGCTCATGTGTCACCCTGAGGCAAGTCAATCAACATCAGAAATAACAGAGTGGAAATAAGGACTCTCAGTGACATCATTCATCTACGGAATGAACCAACCCTAGAAACACTCCACCTCTGGACTTCTTACTCTGTGAGCTAATTATGAATGTATATTGAGGATATGTGGGGTTATCTCTTATTTTTAGCTTACAGTATTCTCATAGACAGGAAAAGGGAAGAATTAAGACAGTGCCCCACTCCCTGGTAGTAACCATAAGATCTTTCTGTTGTGAAATGTTAAACTATGTGAAGCTCTGTCACCTGATGTCCTCCCTGCCCAGAGTCCTAAGAAGTAGCTGTATAGGTGAATCCTCTGCATGAGACACCCTGTTGGTCTGAGCAGTCAACAGGAATTACTCAGATTCCCTGCAGCATTGAACAAGCAATGACTACAAGCCTGCACTGGGCCAGTGTTCAGCTGTGTGGCAGCAAGAAGAGGAGCAGGCTGGGACAATAAGACTCAGCCATGAACGTTCAAATAGTGGAGGTCAAAGTCATGTTTAAACGGAACTAGCCCTCGGAACTACTGATTAATGAAGGGATGGATAAAGTCACGGAAGAGATACTACTTTGTCTGGTAATGGGGCATGTAGAATTCCTGAGGAATTAACTGAAAGTAAGGAAGATGGGATTTTACTCATACTCTGTACAAGGTGTGAGTCTCACCAGCTAGTCTTCTCATAAGACAGTCTAGCTGCAGATTTTTCTAGTTAGAATCCGGCTCTATAAATATAAGGTGTCTGTTTTGTTATTACATTAATCCTATAAGGTATTGGCTTTTACTCATGGCTGGCAATAACTTATGCTACAATCTTATGGCCATCTTTCCACTCAAATACTGCTGTTAATTTCTGAGAGTTTTACCCAGTTGTAGACAATAGTAACTATATCCTTGTTTCTTATGTGTTCATTTTCTCCTTAGGATTTTATCATGCTCATGAACAACATCTTTCTGAAAAGCCCAAAGCCGTTTGCGCTGCAGTTCTTTTTCCTCTCCTATTTCCTGCTGATCCCATGTCAATATTTGCACATTTGCCATTCATTCCCTGTTTACTTAAGACAGCCTAGAGCTTGTCCTCTACCTCTCATCAAATAACATTGTATTTTCCATTATTCAATGCCACCTTTATAACATTTCCATTTCAGCAGAGAAACATCTTTCCAAAGTCAAGTGCATGTGGTTCAAAAAAGAAAATTAGTCAAATTTAGAGTGTCATGATATGCCATATAATCTACTGTTAATTATTTTGTCACGATCCATTCAATTTTCATTATCTCTCCAGAAGTGAATGCAGAGTTTTCTTGCCCTCAGAGAGCCTATGGAGCAGTGGGTAGAGCTCCGAGAGGGAGTTTGCCATGTCCAATCCTTGTGATTTTTTTTTCCCAAAGAAGAAGAAAGGAGAGGACAAAAAGAAAAACGGCTGATTCATACTGTGTCCTGCATTCTACGATTCCAAAACAGTTTTCTTTGTTGTTGTTGCTTGTTTTGATACTGGGGCTTGAACTCAGGGCTTTGTACTCCTGCTTAACTTTTTCACTCTGGGTTGAGCCACACCTCCTCTCCGGCTTTTCACTGTTTAACTGGAGACAAGAGTCTCAGATTTATCTGCCAGGACTGTGCTTTGAACCATGATTCTTAGATAGCAGCCTCCTGAGTAGCTAGGGTTACAGGTGTGTGTGCCTAGTTGAAGATAGCAGTTTTCCATGAAGTAATTTTTCACATGTCTTTCTCTATCACTCCACTTTCTTATTGATTTTACCTCAAAAAACATTTATTGTCGTGTTTCCCTTTCTCAATCCGTGCAATGATTGGCCTTGTTTACATTCTGCTGCATTGCTTTCTAGAAGAGTCTCTAGAAGAGGGAGAGTGAATGGGGGAGCATTACTTCTTGTTTTCACTTTCCACGCATGTGCTGTCTAACCAGTCTCCCCACAAAGTTATCACAGAGGTTAATTTTCAAAACTTGAATCGCTATAATCTACTTCATTCCTTGCAAGCCCCAGTAACTCCCCATTGCTTTCAATGCCAACTCTAAACCCTCCACTTTACCAGTCTGGCTCTAGCCTGATCTTCTTCCGAAACCACTGGACCCTTTCTCACTCCTGTTCATACCACCGAGGGACAGACTCCCCTAGGCAGGTGTGAGCTCTCCTCATCCCTATGTTACCTCCAGGTATGTCTTGGCCTCTGCTGTCACTATGCCAAGGCCCAGGCTCTAACCTGACATAGCCTGAAACAACCACATATCTCCACTGACAAATTATTACAAAGTACGTTCTAGGTACCTAACTCTATCTTGAGCAATTTGTATGCCATTCTAGCTTTTCTTTCAATCCTCCTAAATAATGGAATGTATTCATTTATTCGGTAGCTTTGTTCATGAGAAAACCAGAACTTAACTCTGTGTCTGCTAACAAGTACCTGATGATCTTACCTGGATTCCAGCATCCCTCTATACCTGCAGGTGTGTCTGATTGTACATGGACTCTTGAGTGTCGCACCTCTACCATCAAGCTTGTTGTAGGACAACTGCATTACTGAGTTGCTATTGACAAATGATAGTTCTTCCCTGAACGCTTTAATAGCATGAGTAGTTTTTACATGTCTGTACTTTTACCTTACAGTATTGACACACAGAGTATACAGTTTTTTTGGTTTATTTTATTTTGTATAATTTCATTGGAATCTATGCATCTGATAATTAAAAAACCCTCAATCCAGATTTCAATTAGAAGGTTGAATTATGGATAGATTTCAGAGCTCTTCATTAGAAACTACAATTCCAGTGGTCCAATTAGCTAACAAGGAAGCTAAAACTATCTCCAACCTAATTTTCAAATGTATCTGACTCACATATAGGAATATAGCCTTGTAATATTTGTGACAACCAACTGCGATTTGACCAGCCAAGCGAATAAGTGAACCCTTCCCATCTCTTCAATGACAGAATTGTTTCATCTGAAATGCTTTCTGGAAGACAAAAGAAATAGTAGTGAATGCTGATAATGAGAAGGTATTACAGCAGGGTGTCCTGCTGATTTATACAGTGTCTTTATTCCAATGGCTAGGGGAAATGTTTGCACAGGTCCTCCTTGTTAAGCCTACATCAGGTGGCAGAAGGCTTATTAGTATTTTTTTTTTTTTTGCCAGTCCTGGGCTTGGGCTTAGGGTCTGAGCACTGTCCTTGGACTTTCTCAAGGCTAGAGCTCTACCACTTGAGCCACAATACTACTTCTGGCTTTTTTCTATGTATATAGTACTGAGCAATCCAACCCGGTCTTCATGCATGCTAGGCAAGCACTCTACCACTAGGCCAAACTCCCAGCCCTTATTAGTACTTTTAAAGACAAAGAATTTAGGGAGATTGAGGAAGAGGGGAGGGGAAAGGGAAAGAGTGGAACATGAAAGTGGGGAGGGAGGAGGATGGGGAGGAAGAGAAGAAATGTGAAATGGAGAATAAGGAAGAGGGGAAGGAGGAAGTGGAACAGGAGCAAGAAGAGGAGGAGGAGGAAGGAAGGAAGGAGGAGGAGGAGAGAGAGGGAGGGGGAGGAGGAGATGACAACGATGACCACAGGGACTTGACTTTAATTCCTGATACATGGTTGGGGAAACTATAGGCTGTGGAAGGAAGGAACGATGTCATATCACTTTCTAGCCGGAGCTCTCATCTGAAGTTAATAAGGTAGCTAGATCTCCAGCATGTCGGGGTACCTGCTTGCTCTCTTAGTAGGAGAGCAATGTTTTCCTTTACTATTCTTACTTCAATTTGTTACAGAAGAGCAAACAAAAGTTTTAGATGTTCAGATTGATTGCCTGGGAGCTCAAGTCATCTACTCTGTGTAAAGAAAGTAAAAATGCATATCTGCCCCTAGAGTTTCACCCAGGGTCTGGTGCTCAGAGAGTCGGGGAGCCGGGTAGCACCAGTAGTGCACACAGAGGAGAGAGGCCGGCGTTAACCCTCCCTTAAAGTTCACTTGAGGGCAGCTTTGTGGTGCTGAAGTTCCCAAAGCCACACCAGATTCCCAAGGGGGTGGCGTCAAAGCAAGATGGTGGCCAGTAAGTGAGCTAACCCACGGTTCGGGCTCCAATCCCAGAGGACCGTTTTGACTTGATTCTCCAAGGCTTCCCGACTGATCCTACACATAAGATTAAGCCTGGGAGAGAACATCCCAGCGCATCTCTCCAAGCAGACCACCTCAGGCATTGACAACTGTCAAGAACCCAGAGTCTGAATTTTCCATTCCTCCCACATGGCTGCTTGGCAGGCCCCTCGCCTGCATGGCCTCCCCTCCTGGTCAGCTGGAAGGCAGAGGCAGCTGGGGGCCCCGCTGAGCTGCAGCCCCTCGGGGAGGAGGGAGAGGACTGGCCGAAGGCCACACGGCTATTCTGGGAAGGATGGAGGACAGCACCGGCGTGGGGAGGCCATCCATTCATCCCCGGTCAATGTAAACTGACATCTGGGGGTGCTGGGGTGGGGCGAATTGAGAGACTGTGAAGAAAGGCTGGGGTGCCTTCGTGTCACTTCCAGAAACACAGTGCCTGGGCGGTTTCTTTCAACTTTCTCACCTCTGACCCAGGCCCTCCCCGCCGCCGTGGGACCAGTGTGGAGTCCTCTCTGTGCTCACGAATATGAGAATCGTCAGTCTTTGATTCTCGTGTGCATCCGATTTTATTTACCAGCGTGGCCTTTCTTCAGAGGCATCCCAGAGATAAACCCAGGAGCCCGGTGGGGCCAGATCCTCCCACATCTCTAGTTGGCAGGGAGCAAAGGCAGGGAGCTGACCCTTTGCATAGCTTGCAGCCTGGTGTGTGGCTCCAAACCCTTCCTCCTGGGAGCTGTGAAAAGTTTGAACAGCTGTTCAGAGTCGGGGGAGGGCGGGGCTGGCTTTACCGCCGCTCTATTTACTTCCTCCCGCAGGATCCATTTTCATTTCCTTATAGACAGGGAGAGAACAATTCCACCCGCTTAGCTGCTACCTGGGGCGAGGGGTGGGGGGAGGGGGAGGAGGGAGGGGGGAGGGGGGAGGGCCAGCCCTAGGTCCTGGTTCCCACGAAGCCTGATGCAGTTAAGAAAGGAATGTGGTATGCCCTGAACCCACACTTAGCTCGTCTCCTCCGTCCAAAATTAGGTCAGTGAATTTGCTAGAGCTTTCTTCTAATCTCCCCATGCAGTAACGAGGAAGGGACACGTCTGGAACCAAACCCCTGCCCCCTCCCCGCCCCCCCCCCCCCCCTTTAGTCAGTCTGCTTGATGCATCTACCTTACTTCAGGCTTCCCCTTGGCTCAGAATGAGGACATATGCTGGTGCGTGGAGGGATTCTGCTGAGATGCTGTGGTCCTGTGACATTTACTTTCCTGTAGTATTTACCCTGGGATTGAACAGTGTTTGTCTGGGGCATTATAATGAAAACTCCCTATAAAAATCTCCTGGATGAACATGCAGTGAGCAAATCAGCCAGTCACAAATATTGATTGAGAACTTAAAATGCTTCAGGTGTAGGCCGCTGAAAACGTAGCCCTGCCCTTGAAGACCTTATTATTGAGTTGGAGGTGACAGAGCTATTTGCAGATATGGCTAAGCAGGAATGTGTTTTTGCCCTCTTTCAAATAGTAGCAGCAGCCACTGAGCTGAGCTTGTGGTGATTTTCAGCTTCTTATAAGCATGACCATGTAACAGGGTTCTGGCCAATCAGATACAAGTGGAAGTGAGACCTCCTCTTAACAGGAAGCCACCTACTCCTTTTTCTTCTTCCTCCCATCTCAGGGTTTAGAATTCTATGTGGGAGTATGCATCACATTCTACCATCCGATAAGAGCAGCACAGTAGGGGATGGCAGGGTAAAAACATGGAGGGAGAGGGGTTCCAAGGGACCATAAAGGCACTCAAAGAGATGGATAGGACGAGAAAGAACCCTTTTAGCCTGCATAAGCCAATGCTACTTCATTTGTTATAGCAGCCAAATCAAATCTGTATGTACTTCTGCAAAACAGACTGGCTATTTCTGGTACTTTCCCTTATTTTCCCAGCCCCAACATGGCACCTTCATACATCCTAGTACAAACGTCATATTTGTGGTCTGTAACACAAAGATAATACAAATTTCATTTTGCTATGGTGAGGGAATTCTATTACATATGTTTTTAAGAAGCTATAAGAATTAACATCAAAGAAAGCTCCAAAGTTGTGTCTGGCTTAGTTTCTTTTGGTTTTGGTAAAAACGGTAACAAAAAAAGCATACCACTTATCTATCATTGAAAGGTAAAGATCTTTCAAAACAAGGGGATTTTTATCAGATGACAGAAAGGCATAGAGAGAAGAGTTGGCGGATAACTTAGTCTGTGGCCAAGCACAATCATACAAAGTAGCACGAGGCTATAGACATTGTGATTCAGACCAGCAAGGTTTACTTTCAATAAACAAAGGAAAATTGAGGCTCAACAATCGTATCATGCCAAGTGTCTTGCTTAGAATCATCCATTAAGGACTGCTTTAGAACGGATTCACTGTGTGACCCTGCCAAATTAATAAAGCTATTTTAAGACCTGGTCTGCTCATCTCCACAATGGCAATTCACCTAGGACATATTTATTGTATGTGTTCTACATTTATCACATAGGTTCTGTCCTAAGCACTCTGCCTGGTAAAGGCAGAAAAACATGAATGGTATTAGTGGAAGGTAACAAGTATTATGGATAAAAATTAGAGAAAAGGAGGCCAAGAATACTTTTGGCAGTAATTGTAAGCATGGCTTTCCTTCAGGCAGTAGGTAGAGGAAAGTAACAGGATTTCCTGACAGGTTGCATAATGAGATGTTAGAAGAAGAGAGGGAGGTGCCAAGAATAATTCCAAAGAGTCTGGCTTAAGCTCAAACCAGTAGAGTACACTTGTCAACCAATAGAAGGGGAAAGTGCACATTGAATGACTTTTGTCCAAAACATGAAGAGTCCAATGTTTGGACTCTCTATGCTTGATAGTTAATTTCATGTGTCAACTTGGCTGAACCATAGGATGCCAGGGAGTTTTCATGAGGCTGGTTTTGGATGGGACTACAATGGAATTGAAATGCCTCTTTCGATAATTGAAGGACTGTACAGAACCAAAAATCTGACCACCTCCCAAGTTCCTCTTCTCCTCAGCTTCCTTCAAACTGGAATTTTTCCCCCTGTCTCTTAGACTTGAACTGAAACATTGGCTTTCAAACTTGTCATTGGACTAGAATTGCGACATCTGCTCTCTGGGACGTTCACTTGCTGACCCACCCAGCAAGTTTTGGGTCCTGCCTCCACTGTCACATGAGTCAGTTCCCTACGACCAAGTCTCTCTGTCTCAGACTGTGGCTTTGTCTCCGTAATCTCTCTCTCTCTCTCTCTCTCTCTCTCTCTCTCTCTCTCTCTCTCTCTCTCTCTCTCTCTCTCTCTCTCTCTCTCTGTCTGCTTGTCTTTCTCTGATTATATCTATATGTATCCATTCATCTCTGGAGAACTTTGATTAAGAGGCCACCTTTGAGATCCCTGTTAGGTACTAAGTGGAGAGTCAAGCAGAGTGCTAGACGAGTCTGGACTTTGAGACTTGAACTCAAAGGCTGATAATATATAGTTGGGAAGAGAGTGGGTTTATGGTGGAGGGAACAGATTTTGGTAGAAAAGAGAAGGTTGCCAGAGTACCTAATAAGCAATGATCTGAGCTTCAGAGACTTTCAAGGAGCAGGCACTGAATTAGAGGAAACCAAGGAAGTATGGCATCATGAAGCCAAAGGGACAATCACCTAACAGAGGAGGGAGTGATTTCCTTGATAAAATGTTGCTGGTCAGTCACTGTCACTGGTAACTGTAACCTTACCAAGAAAAGTATCACTGAAGACTGTTGGAGATAAGGGGCACATACCTGTGATCCCAGCTACTCAGGAAGGTAGGAAAGATTATTGAGAGTGAAGTCAGTCTGGGCAAAGTTAGTAAGACTCTCTCTAAATAAAATATTAACAAAAGGGTTGAGGGAGTGGCTCAAGTGGTAGAACACTTGCTTAGCAAGCATGAGGCCCTGGGTTCAACCATCAGTAAACAAAATAAAACAAAACAAAACTAGTCTCACTGGAGAAATGAGGTCATAGGTCCACTGGAGGGGTTATGAACAAATATAAGGAGGCATATCGAGGGAGAAGGTGTCAGTCAGTCTTCTTTGGAAGTGTTTTGCTCCAAGGGGGTACAGGAAAACAGAATAGTCCTCAGCAGGGAGAGGCATCAAGGGGAACACAGTGTGTGTGTGTGTGTGTGTGTGTGTGTGTGTGTGTGTGTGTGTGTGTGTGCTTTTTTTTTTAAATAGGATGCTCAGCACATGTTAATAATATCACTAGCTGCCATTTCTGGAGCATGTCATTGTGGTAGCAGGTGATTCACATATGACACCAATTTAATCCTAATGCTTTTGCAATGTCTGTGCTAATACCACTGTGCAAGGCAACAGATGTGAAGAGAAAGGGAGAGATTCACAAGGCCATACTCAGTAAGTGGCTGCACAGCAACTCATGCCCAGTTGTTCTGACTGGAATCCAGCAATTCTACTACTACTTAATATATCCCCTTTCCTCTACCACAGAGCCCAGCTCCTGCAGGGAGATCCTACTGCTCTCTGGTCTCTGTCTCAGGAGTAGCCAGGGTTACAGTCATGAGCCGCTGTACCTAGCTTAAACTTTTTATTTCGTAGTGAAAAGTAGCATTCTCTTGGACTTTTTCTGTATGCTCAGAATAAGATTTGGTTATCAAACTCATGAGAACTTGTGCCTGGGAACATATTGAAGGGGGAAGTATGCCTGGGGAGAGGGTCTTCAGAGCCTAATGCTACCATGCAGATTGGAGATACTGACTGCTCATTCTCAGGGATCACAACAGGATGCAAGTTAAAAATCCAGGGAAACTCCCTCTGTGAAGCACAGGACACCCTGGAAACAGCCATTTCAATTAGTCCCAGAGTGAGTTGAAATGAAGATGAAGGGTTCATTTCAAACAGTAGCCTGGGGATAATTATCTTAGCATAGACCTCAGCAGCCTTCTGCTTCTTTCCTCTGCAATGCAGTGCTAGACTCATTTCCCCTGTAGTCCTTGCAGAGCCCATGCTATTATTGTGAAGGTTTCCCTCCCCTCCCTGAGAGAGTTCCCCTGGCGAGCTGCTTAGATACCTCCTCCTTCACAGCTGACAGTACACAGAATGTGGACTCTCTTGTTATCCCACATAACATCTTATTTCAGTTGTTTGTAAGTTTATCTAAGCCTACTATAACCTCCATCGTGAATGACTCCAAAAGACCACATGTCTAAAGTTTGATAGCCAGGCTGTTGGGCTATTTGGAGGTGATGAAGCCTTTGGGAGATAGAGTCTGTCCTTGGTGGTGCTCTCCTAGAAGACGGTTTGGGGACACCATCACCCTTCCCCTTGCTGTCTTTGCTTCCTGGACGCCATGAGGTAAGCAGCTCCTCCACTTGCACTCCCACCATGATGCTCTGCTTTACCACAGGGCCAAGTGACCATGGACTAAACCCCCTGAAATCATGAGCCCAAAAGAACCCTTTCTTCCTTTTAAGTTGATTCTTTCAGGTATTTTATCACAGCAATGGAAAGCTAACACAAATCCCAGCCAAGTAAGAGCTTGATTAGCAATTTGGTATATACATATATGGTAAGACACATACATAGACATATACATGTACATATATATGTACATATGGACATATATGTGTAGATCTTCCATGTGTTATGTAGATATCAGTAATCTTAATTGGAACTTCTAAATTGAATATAAAATGTTGTGTATATACATTTTTTTTGTGGTCATGGGAGTTGAACTCAGGGCCTGGGTGCAGTTCTTGAGCTCTTTTGCTCAAGGCTAGTGTTCTACCACTGTAGGCCACAGCACTACTTCTAGTTTTCTGGTATTTCATTGCAGGTAATAGTCTTGTGGACTTTCCTTCCTGCCCAGGCTGGCTCAGAGCCGTGATCCTCAGATCTCAGCCTCCTGAATAGATAGGATTACAGGCATGAGTCATTGGCACCTGGCTTTGCATACGCATTTTTAAGAAAAGGGATCCAAAACTTTTCATCCATTTCTATAGGGATTTTTAAAAAATATGTATATATAATCATATATATATATATACATTCCTATTCAATTTTTGAAAAGCTCATATCAATGATATATGCAGTCTTTATTTTACTACTTACAGACAGACATCTTTCTATTTGTATAGTGGCCCTTGCTTTATTTCTGATATTATTTATTTAGCCCTTGCTTTTTTCCCAGTAGGCACAGAAAGCTACAGCTTATAAATAATCAGACATGGTTTGGTCTTCTGGCCTCTTCACTTACAAGGTCTGATTTGGCCAGTTACTCAGACTTTCCTAGTCTGAGTTTTGCCATCTGTACAGACCATAGAAAAATTATTAGAATTGTAATAATAGATGATAAAATATACTTTAGGAACTTAGTATCTACACTGACTGATGTACAGTAAATACTCCATAAACATCAGTGGTTTTGGTAGGTAGTATCCACATGGTCCAAATTTATACATACATAAAACAACATCAGGAGAAGGTCTTTCAAATCAGGACTTAAGATGATGACATGGTAGATTATGAAAATAAAGCTAAATCCACACTCTGGGATGAGATGGTATTCATTATTTAGTGGTAAGTGACTAAGGAATATTATCTTTTGCTTCTGAGTAAGTTAAGTGATTATTTTATAAGCTTTCTATGATAGTGGATGAGGTGTTGGTCCTACCTAGCAAAGCTGAGGGAAATGCCTATGGATTCAGCTAGTCCAGTGACTCCCCTTCAGATCTGATCCTCTGCTTTTTCCGTGCTAGCTTGATCATAAGCCATTCCATTCCATGTGGAGATTTTCCTACCCACCAATACTTACTACTATTTCCCCAGACTTGACATCTCAAATGCTGCACCATCAATGTGAGTGCAGGATCCCATTTTCCTTATGGTCCTAATGGTGTTAACTAGGCCTTGACTTTCATCTTTGGGTCTTGGCTTTTTCTGCTCTGCTGTAACAGCCTTACTTTTTTAGTGTTTAGAGCATGAACAGGCCTGTTGTAAGGCATACTACCACTAATTTGGCAATATCTTTATTTGCAACACATCACACTCCCACATAACTAATACATATTCATGTGTGTGCCTGTGTGCCTGTGTATCTGTGTCTGTGTGTTTGTGTTGTTGTTGCTGAGGACCAAATCCAATGCCACATGTATGCTAGGCAAGCATTGTGCCATTAAGCCACACTGTTAGCCCTTTGCTCATTTTATTTTCCTAGTTTGATAGCAATTTTGTAAGTCATAAGCTCTGTCTTTTAGATAAAGAAGCTGCAACAGAACGAAGACCAGGAATTTTCTTTGCATTACACACACAGGAAATGGCTGATTTAGCATTTGAACTGCTTCGTGTTAGAGCCCAGTCATCCATGATGCCATTTTTTGAGTCGGTGCAGTGAGCTGTTATATTTGTAATACTTTGGTGGAAAGTCAATTGATTTGGAACCCACTGGAAAGGTTGTTTAGTACAGGGCAGATCTCACAGTACAAGGGGGCCTCATTCCCAGAGGAGGTCTTGCCTCAAAATGGCATGTACAGTCTACATCTTCAGGTTCTAGCCATAAGTATCTCCTTGTGATTTCCAGGGAGTCCAATTAGGAAACTTATTAGAAAGAGTGAAATAACTGTCCTATAATGACTCTGTTTCTGATGGGCAGACTCATGGTTCCCTAACTGCAGAAACCTGTGAATGAGTATGTTGCATTGGAAGGCAGAAAGGATTTTACGGATACATGGAAGTTAATACTCGGAGGTGGGAAGGTTAGTGATTATCCAGATGTGTCTAATAATGTATAAGAGCCTGTAAGAGGAGGTGGGAACACTGGAGTGAGAGACGTCCATGCCATATGGAAGCAGTTTGAGGAGTGGGCCATGAGCTGAAGGGAGGCAGGCTAACCTAAAAGCTAGAAAGGTCCAAGTGTACTTTCTCCCTTAGTACCTCAAAAGGACGGAAGCTCTGCTGACCCGTTTTAGGCTTCTGACTTCCAGAACTGTAATATTATCACTTTGTTGTTTTTAGACCACTAAACATATGTTGACTTATTATAGCAGCAATAGGAAATTAATACATGTCTACATCTCAAGTACCCTAACAAGTACCCACAGACTTAAACTGAAAGAGTTATACCTAGCATATTTATTTCCTTATAGTTCAGACCACAAATTATGTATATGACCTTTGAGCTTTTAAGTGAACATATTCTTGGTATTTTCAAAAGAATAGTGGAAGACCATTTTTCTTTCCTTGAAAAGTTACCTATCCCTGAATCTGTACCCATTTCATCTGACCTCAGCTTTAAAAGCTGACATACCCTTCCTTCCTTCCTTCCTTCCTTCCTTCCTTCCTTCCTTCCTTCCTTCCTCTTTCTCTCTCTCTCTTTCTTTCTTTTTTTCTTTCTTTCTTTATTTCTTTTCTTTCTGTTTTCATCTAAGACTAGGACTCAAACTTGCTACCTGATACTTTATGCTCATTGGCAGGTACCTTACCAACCCGAGCCACACCTCCAACTCCAAAAGCTGAGATACTTTCATGAACTTTATATGACACTCTTATCTGAGCTACTTATACACATTTTCAGTCATCAGCTCAATTATATCATGGTTAAAATACTCTTCCCAATTTTGATTCTAATAGATGATTTGAAGGAAAGTGTGTTCCTGTTTGTGTACATATATAAATTTAGAAGCACTGTGAAATCTCAAACAAATTTAGCCACTGGGAGGGGGGAGGTGGAATCAGATAACCCAATTAACAAAGGCTGAGCAGTTGCATTCATAGGACTTTGGAAAATGCTAGCTGGGTCGTGCTGAAGAAAGGACAGACACAGATGGGAGACCCAGCAGCCTGGAGAGCAGAATTTGAACAGGAAGACAGATCATTAACAGATTGATGAGGCTGCTGTAATTCTTGACATCAAAGCATGAAGGGCAAGAGTCCTGTAGTTCCAGAAAGATTCCCAACATCATCATTACTATTTGAATAAGCACAGGAAATATCAGACCCAGAAATATACCTTTTTGGCCAGATATTTCAGGCAAAGAGCAGTGGAGAAAACCTGCTGGGTGTTCTGTGCTCTCCAACTGAACACCAAAATAACCAATGATTTCCTGCAGAGACCAGACTTTAGAATAGCCAAAGGCACATTGGTTGGTTACTCTTCAGAAATGAATTATTATTCAGCTCCAAATAGCTGAATATGCCTGGCATATGAGACCAGCTCCCTTAAAGAAATCGAATGTAGAGGTCAATGTTATAGTCATTAGCCAAAGTTAGTGTAAATATTATTCTCTCCTCTAGATGTACCCCCATTACCTAAGGTCTCCCTATAAACAGACTTTCAGTCTCTGGTGGTAACAATTTACACTGAATAATGATTAAAAATGACAGATTCATTATGCAAACTCTTAGTTGGCTTCCTGCAAAGAAGCAGGCTGGCAAGTAGATGCTATTTCTTTACCAGGAAAAAAAAAAGTCAGAGCGAGTGACTTGTCTGTGTGTGCCAGCTGTCATCTGGGACAACCCAGACTTTTGACACACTTGGCAAACAGACGAACTTCCAAGTCTCTTCTCTCTCAAGGCACAGGGTAGACCAAGCCACAGTCTAGATTTCCAGGAGCTAGAATTTCAAATAATTTTTTTCAAAATGGTGATTTATTTAATCTGAAACTAAATGTGCTTTAATCTTTACAGTGTTTCTCTCTTGCTTTTAAAAAAATACATAAAACTGTAGACTATATTCTGATTCAGGCTTAAAAAAGTATAAGCACAGTTGGGCATTAGTGGCTCATGCCTATAACCCTAGCTACCCAGACGGCTGAGATTTGAGGATTGCAGTTTGAAGCCAGTCTAGGCAGGAAAGTTCATGACATTCTTCTTTTTCTTTTTTCTTTCTTTTTTTCTTTTTGTCAATCATGAGGCTTGGACTCTAGGCCTGGGCGCTGTCCCTGAGCTTTCAGCTCAAGGCTACTACCGTACCCCTGGGCCTGGGCATTGTCCCTAAGCTCTTCAGTTCAAGGCTACTGCCCTACCCTTTGAGCCACAGCGCCACTTCTGGGTTTCTAGTGGTTAACTGGAGATAAGAGTCTCAGGATTGGGCCGGGAGTTTGGCCTAGTGGTAGAGTGCTTGCCTAGCATGCACGAAGACCCGGGTTCGATTCCTTGGTACCACATACATAGAAAAAAGCCGGAAGTGGTGCTGAGGCTCAAGTGGTAGAGCGCTAGCCTTGAGAAAGTCCAAGGACAGTGCTCAGGCCCTGAGCTCAAGCCCAGGACTGGCAAAAAAAAAAAAAAAAAGAGTCTCAGGATCTTTAGTGCCCAGGTTAGCTTTGAACCATGATCCTTCTGAGTAGCTAGGAGTACAGGTGTGAGCCATCATGCCCAGCTGAAAGTCCATGACACTCTTTTTTCCAATTAACCACTAAAACTCTGGAAGTGGAGCTATGGCTCAAATGATTCATATGTGTGTGTGTATATATATATATATATGAACTTACACACATATATACATACATAGAGAAGTATGTTATCTCTATATATGCATCTCTTTCTATATATAACTAGATTTTTATACATTACTGTGTGTGATAATATAATACTTTAATTCCTCAAAAATAGTTTGCTCGCAATATTAGGAAAAATTAGCTACTTCCTTGTCATTAAATTTGTGATTTTGATGCAAGTCCCAATTCCTCTTCGTCTTCTCTTTCTACCTAACCCCATCAAAAAAGCAAAAGTAAACTCCTGTAGGGTAGGAACAGATTGATGGATCTCTTAGATGTGTACAGCTCCCACATGTGGCAGTGCTCTGGTTAGAGCCACGCTCCATGTGACCTTCGGAAGACCTCTGGCAGAGTCCATCCTAGTTCATGGGACGTCCAGATCATCATGTTCACAGGAAGGCACTTGGGCCAAATTCCTACAAAGATTCATCATTTCTTGGATAGCATAGACTAATACTACAGTCTAGTCTAGTCTAGTAGAAAAGCTTTAGTATAGTATAGATTTAGTATAGATTGTAGAGAAGCTTTACTTATTTGGACACTTGCTTAAAATAAGCACTATCCACTTTAAAACAGTCAAAGGAAACAACAGACCATTCTTGTTCTGTTTCTGTTTCCTATTATACTTGGAAAGCCTGTTGTTACAGAGCATGCGTAGGGGTAGGGTCAACCCTTCTACCATGTGCCTCCATTTGTACAAAGGTTCATGCTAGATGCTGAACATCAATAGCTGACTCTTAATTGTCACAGGAATCATTAGGATTCTATTGTATATTCACAGGGTTTAGTTCTGGCAAACGACCTCCATGCTTGTTTTGAAATGAGACAGGAGGGGTTATTATGAGGCTATTTCGGATAGAAGAGAAAAGCAATGCACTAATTTAAGACAACTCATGCCTCCTACTTCTTAGCATTATACAAAACAACCTGAGAAAGCATTTCTCTTAACAAGTGTGTATTACTTCAGTGCCTAGATATACCCAAGGCACTATCTGTGGCACAAGTGGAGTGTAGGATGAACATTCACCCATTCATGTAATGGATATTCCACAGGCACTGTTTGAGTCACAGCGTTCTGTCAGAGAGAATGTGAATGCGACAGACCAAGTTGCCAAGCCTCTACCTGAATGCAGAGACCTGGGAATGAAGCCAAGTCTCATCAAAGTC
Source organism: Megascapheus bottae (assembly GCF_031878675.1). Classification (NCBI taxonomy): domain Eukaryota; kingdom Metazoa; phylum Chordata; class Mammalia; order Rodentia; family Geomyidae; genus Megascapheus; species Megascapheus bottae. The sequence continues at coordinate 41,421,263 of NC_143517.1, forward strand.
TCTTTACACATCCCTGAGAAGTGAAGAGAAAACCTGCAGGTTAAAGCTCCAGGGTCTGATATGGCAAAGCAGTCATAAGACTTGGAGGTTCTTAGTCAGAAAGGGTTCCATGGTTATCTCACTGTATCGTCCTTGTAGAACCTGCTGCGGTGAGTCAATACCCCTCCGTTGATCTAACAGCCCACATCAAGACCTCACAGGTCACCTGTGCCCAGGAGCACAGCATCTCTGTGTGGCTGGTTGTCTTCCTGAAGAAGGGACAGAATTCCCAGAATCCCTCTCTCCTCAGTCTGGGCAGCATACCATCCCCCAAGTTTGTCCTCTCCCTGTCCCTCTGCCAAAGAGATCTATTTTTGCTAGAGTTGAAATGGTAAGCTATTCTGTTCAACTTCTTTCTTACCAGTCTCAAGCTGCTTTAAATCAAAGCACATCAATGTAGGTGTTTCCAGATGATTCCATAGACAGGAGCTGTAGTGACCAGGATGGTGTAAAGCTATGGAGGAGACTGCTGGGTCAGTAGCATCTCAGGAGCACCTGTTTGCTTTGCTCAGATCAGCAGCTTCAGTCCTCATTTCCTAGGAAGCCTCATTTAGATTGAAAAGAAAAGACCTACACTGAGGCCTCATGATAGGTCTAGTGATACAAAACCTCCCACGGAAAGACTCTAGCAGTGGCCTTGACTAAAGCTCTCTAGGTGATTCCTACGTGACTAAAGCTGAATATTCTTTTCCTCAACACAGGACCAGTTACATAAACAGAACTCATATTCTAAATCTGGTCTATGTACATTCCACTGAGACTGATGAAAGATGACAAATGTGCTGAGTCAGAGGAGGAAAGAAGTTTAAGGATCCTGGATCTGACTCAGATTACCATGTGCTTTTGGGTTGTAATGAATTTCCTTGAGATTTGTTTCTCTCATCCTGTAAGGAGAGACTCATGCTAATTTATCTCAGTGAGAAATGAGTGATTCTAATGGTTAAGGAATATTGCTTAGGTAAAGTAAAGAAAGAAAAATGCTGCTAGGACAAGTGAGAGGATTTGAATAATTAGCATACTAAGTATTGCCAAGAAATCCCCAATAATTATAAATAGAAAAAGTAAAATGCAGTGAATCATAGCACAATCTCACTAATTCCCTATCTATAGGGTTGCTAGCCTTTTCTTGTGCTAACACCTTTCCTTTGGATGGCAACTAGGGAATACAAGTGAAAATAAAATCGTAACTTGACATTTCTTTGTCATACACCCAACAAAACCAAGGTTGTCTTTATGGACCAATTGTTTCCTCAAAACAAATCTAACCCAACTTTAAAAAAAAGTAGTGGAGGAAGTGGTCCTGTGGCTCAAGGGGTAGGGCAGTAGCCTTGAGCTGAAGAGCTCAGGGATAACACCCAGGCCCACGACCAACAAAACAAACAAAAAAAGTAGTGGAGACCCACAGTGGAAGAAATAACTGAACAAAAACTGAATAAATAGTCTCCCACTTTCCAAAGTCTTCTAGAAACAGGAACTCCTCTTGGTTTTAAACAATTAATGTCATACCCTGGAGGAGAAAAGAAACTAACCCCAAAAGAATATGCACGTCTGAAGTGATCAGATTAATCAGTGAGGAAATGAGATTTCATATTTGAAACTCTTAACAGTAATTCATGTGTTATTTGAAATGTAGTTACGCCCACGAATCTAGAAAGAGCTGTGACAGAGACATATTTGGGTTGGCTCCTGCAAGTCACACCTCATGCATCTCACCAGTGATGGAGGATGAGGTGTGGAGTTAGGATGGAACCACTTGGCACCTGGATATGAGGAAGTTACTAGAGTATATCCATCTTGCTGGCTGAATTTGCCCCTCCTAAACTCAGCACCTAGGTTAACCTCCACTCAATACAAATTTTCAGTGTATCCACTATAAGGTTAATGCTAAACTAGTCTTTCTTAGAAAGGCAAAGCAAATATAGCATGCTCGTGTTTCATACTGCCTAGGATGACCAGATATCATATTCTTTTATTTTTTGGGCAGCCATCCAAACTTCTATATTGGTTCTTTGGGGAATTGTATAAATTGGACCCACAAAAAATCAGAAATTTGCTCAGAGTCGTGTTCTGGATATGGTAGTGATTCAGGTGGGTAACTACTTAGTGACAGATTTCCTTGGAACCAAGGAAATATATCCACAACAGAGATTTTGATAATAGATGGTTCGTTATGTTGGAATAGGGTGTGATAATAGCTTCCTAACTTATTGTCTCCTAAAGGCAAGACTTGCCTGTAAGGCCTAAAGCAGTTCTTATGGTGTAGGTCTAATGCATACATGATGTGCTGAATAACCACCTGCTTAGCTGAACATCCTGGTGCTTGGCAGTCTCTCCACAGGAATCCCTGTAGAACTGAGAGTGTTAGGAGGTACAGTGGATCTTAAAACTTCATTGGTGTGAATTAGGAATCATGCAGCCTCGCTACTCAAGAAGCTGAGATCGAAGAATTGCTGTTTGAAGCCAGCTCAAACAGTCAAATCTTCAAGATTCTCATCTCCAGTCAACCATCAGAAAAGCCAGAAACAGTGGTGTGGCTTGAGTAATAGAGTACCAGCCATCAATGAAACAAAAGCAAAAGAATCACTGAATAAGTTATATAAAGACGTGAACTGCATGCATCTTCTCTGTAGATTCAGAACTTCTGAATTCCACTCCTGCAATCTGCATCTCTCAACAGTACCTCCAGTCTCCAGAGAATCATGCAATGAGACCTCAGACATTTCCTCTCTGGCTCCTGGGAAGATTCCAGCCAAGAGCCATGGCCTGTGAGCTCAGATTGGTTCTCTTCTCCACTGACCCAGCAGCTTAGGGCTCAGCCTAAATTCTGTGACTCCATCACCCTCAGACAATTATGTTCTCTTGGTCCTTCCTGCTCCCACTCCAATACAGGCTGCTGAGAACGCACCTCCAGATTCCAGAGACGTTACACTGTTAACATTCTCAGGCCTCATTTTCCTGTAGGGTGCCCTGGGACTGGTGCTTGCCAAAGCAGCTTGAGTCATACAGCTGCAAATATCCTTTTATACTGTCATGCATCTAAGTCACACAACTTCATTATTAAAAGCCAGCTTAGTTTGATGCTGAGAAATTAGGACCATCTTGTGTTATGAACAAATAATAAGATCCTCCCGAGATGTCTTTAGTGACCTTTAGACTGTCTTAGAGCCTAGCTATACAGGAAGCTGAGATCTGAGGATTGTGGTTCAAAGCCAACCCAGGGATGAAAGTCCCAGAGTTTCTTATCTCTAATCTCCAAAAAACCAGCAGTGGTGCTGTGGCTCCAAGTAGTAGAGAGCTAGCCTTTAATTGAAGGGCTTAGGGACAGTACCAAGGCCCAGAGCTCAAGCCCAGCAAGCAACAAAGCAACAACAAGAACAATAACTGTCTTTGAAGACATTTAGATGTCTACTAAATTCTGGGTGATGTGCCATTTGAGGTCTCTTGCTTTACCAAAAAAAAAAAATAAGAATCAAGAGATGACTTGAAAGCTCCAGTCTAAACTTTCTGTGGGTTTGCAGCGTTCCTATGAAGAGCTAGGTCAATACAATTAATACAACTCTGTACAAGGGCAAATAAATCCTTTCATGTAAATTTACAAAGAATACGGCAATAGGTTTGTAAAATCTCATATATGGAACCACGAAGAAGCCTTTACTGTCACCTACAGAATGGAGCCATTGGCAATTCTACTAAAAGGGAGTAGCTCTACTTAGACCTGCACTCTCTCCTGGCTATCAGTTGAGCAACATTTGAATCACACTGCCCTCACAGCTCACAGACACAAGAGATTTAGAGATTTTACTTAGATGAACGAATAATAATCAACAGCTTTGTGGAAACAACTCCCACCAAGCCTCTGAAAACATGCTCCACTTTGCCTTTGAGTCTTTTCTATATGGATCGTCTTCATGAAACACCTTGCCCAGAGCCTCCCTTGATTAATAAGGCACCCAATGGCCATATTTTCAGCAAAGATTGATGATAGGCCTGTTTCTAAGGTCAACATTGAGCTTTTTTATTTTTTCATTCATTCACTTAGCAATTCAATCTGGATTATACATTTTATTCCATCCCTGTGGGTTACCCTGAAGATGCAAACATAAAATAAGACACTATGTTTACTTTCAGAGACCTTAAAGTTTATTGGAGAAGATAGTAGAAATTAGAATTGTGTGGCTAGTTTGTATTGGAGTACTTCAACATGGCCTGAGTGAAGCCTAAAGAATGAAGCAGGTCCTGGTTGGGGCAGATATGATGGGTCTGATGACCAAATAGGCTCATGTGCCCCATCCCCCTACCCCCTCCATTTTTTTGATGTCATGGGGTTTGAACGCAAAGCCTAGGTGAAGTTCCTGAGCTCTTTTGCTCAAAGCTAGCACTCTACCACTTTAAGCCACTGCTCCATTTCCAGTTTTTTGTTGGTTAATTGGAGAGAAGGGTCTCATTGATTTTCCTGCCTGGGCTGGCTTCAAACCATGACCATCAGATCTCTGCATCCTGAATATCCAGGGTTATAGGTCTGAGGCACCAGTGCCCAGCCCCTTTTACTTTGCTATATTTGTATAAATTAACCAATCAGTGTTGAGAGGACTGTCTACAGTCATGGAGAAAAAAGAAATAGCTTCATTCAGAGTGAAACATATGCCATGACCATTATGTACCACCACAGTAAAACAGATTCTGATATTAATATAATTTAGAGTGAATATGGGGGACTGAGTGTGGGAGCTTACTTACAAATATCTATGAAAAGGTAAATATGTATGCAGAAGAAAAAAAAAAAGTCCCTAACAGGGTAGAAGTCAGGAAAGGTTACCATAAGAAAAGCGAAATTTAAAGAAAATTCTGGAAAATAGCAAAGCTAGATTGAGCCAAAAGGGAAAAACAAAAGAAAAACAACAAAAAACCCCAATAACATTAAATAGATTTTAGAGAAAGCTGGTAATGAGATGATATCTGCTCATTCCTATAGAACCTGAAGAAATGAGGGCCAGAATTACAGCAAGGAGGAACAGTGAAGATAGATAGTGAAAGGATTCTGCAAAGACCACTGTCTACCTCTTTCTACTCTCCTCTAAACTCTGTATAGAAGGATAGTCCACCAAAGTAATGAACTCCTAAAAATAAAGCCTTCCTTGTTTTGTTAGTTAAGACAATCTTAGGTTTGTCCATCTCTTTTTTTTTTTTTTTTGCCAGTTCTGGGCTTGAGCTCAGGGTCTGAGCACTCTCCTTGGGTTTTCTCAAGGCTAGAGCTCTACCACTTGAGCCTCAGCACCATTTCCGGTTTTTTTCTATGTACATGGTACTGAGGAATTGAACCTGGGTCTTCGTGCATGCTAGGCAAGCACTCTACCACTAGGCCAAACTCCTGGCCCCCATCTCCTTTTTTTGCCAGTCCTAGGGCTTGAATTCAGGGCCTGAGTACTGTCCTTGAGCTTTCTCAAGACGTGCTCTACCATTTCAACCACAGTACCACTTCTGGCTTTTTTCTCTGTATATGGAACTGAGGAATTGTACCAGGGTCTTTCTGCATGCTAGGTAGGCACTCTATTGTTAGGCCATGTTCCCAGCCCAGCAGAGACCCCCTCCTACCCACCTCTGCTTCCTACTCCCTGAACCTACAAGCCTGCCTTTGATGAGGAGGAACATGGCAGAAAAACCATCCTCTACCACTGCCAAGGAACTCTAACTAGTAAGCCTGATCTTTATTTGTATATATGACTGGGTCAGTCAAAAGTCACCAGTCACTGAAGAAAAACAAAAAGCATAATACAGAAGGATCCTGATGAAGAGCAGATTAATGGATACCAAAGGAAATAAAGTTGGACTAGGACAAAGGTGACTTTTTTAAAAAACACTATTTTCTGGCCTATAGACACATGAAGAAATGCTCAACATCTCTGGTCATAAAAGAAATGCAAATCAAAACAACTCTAAGATTCCACCTCACTCCAGTTAGAATGGCCAGGATCAAGAAAACTAGTAACAACAGATGCTGGAGGGGATGTGGCCAGGAGGGATCACTACTACACTGTTGGTGGGAGTGCAAACTCGTTCAACCACTATGGAAAGCAGTGTGGCAGTGCCTCAAAAGACTAAACATAGAGCTCCCCTATGACCCAGCAATTCCACTACTTGGCATTTACCCAACCGTCCAGAAACAAGGACATACTAAATCCCCCAGCACAACAATGTTCATTGCAGCACTATTCACCATAGCAAAGATATGGAACCAACCTAAATGTCCCTCAATTGATGAGTGGATCAACAAGATGTGGTATTTGTACACAATGGAATTCTATGCTGCTGTCAGAAAGAACGACATCGCCCCATTTGTAAGGAAATGGAAAGACTTAGAAAAAATCATATTAAGTGAAGTAAGCCAGACTCAAAGGAACTTAGGCTCAATGGTTTCCCTCATTTGTCATAATCAATAGAAACCTTGGGCTCTCATAGCAGAGATTTGCAATAGAGCAAAGCCTTGATACATAAGGCCATATAGTATGATGCTAAATGAAAGGACCTCTAGGATATAGAAACAAAAGCCATATAATGAATGATTGTTGTCCTTAATGTACTATGTTATCTCACATCTCTTTTGCTGTCCCTTGATTATCTCATATTGTTACAGCATCCCACTTTGTTACCTGATATATCGGATATATTTGTATTTGGTTATTTGAAATTGGATAGGGAAGGGGGGAAAACAAGATGAGGGGTGGGGGTGGGGGGAGAGAAATGGGGACCAAGACATGAGAAAGGTATCAATGTATGTGAATTAATGCACCTCCTATCTGGCAAATATCATGTAACCCTTCTATTAATTACAATAAAAATATGAAAAAAACCCACTATTTTTTTGGAAATTTGGGAGAACATTGCATCTACAAATATAAGGAATAAGATTTAAAAGAGTCTCAGTAGTGGAAAGGCTGAATAACTGACATGAAATGATACAAAATGAATTTGAGAACTTCAAGTAAAAATAAATAAAATCTCTGAATATACTTAAAAAAGGAGAGAAAAACATGAGAAAAGTTAAGGACATAGAGTAGAAACATCTAACATCTCCTCAAGCTATAAAACTTGTAATATTTCCCATCGTAAGCTCAACTTGAGACATGATGGAAAACATGAGATTTCAATGAAATAATAGAAGACTGTTTTCTACAGTCAAATAAACCTTGAGTCTTGGGATTTAAAAATCCTAAAGAAGAAAAATGAAAAAAAACAAAAAAGCTGGCCACGGCCACAGTGACTCACACCTGTAATCCTAACTACTCAGGAGGCTGAGATCTGAGGATCACGTTCCAAAGCCAGCCTGGCACAACAGAACGTGAGACTCTTACCTCCAATTAACCACTAGAAAATGGGAAGTGGGGCTGTGATTCTAGGGTAGGGAGATAGCCTTGAGCTGCAGAGCTCAGTGACAGTGCCCAGGCCCAGAGTTCAAGCCCCATGACTCTCCACACACATAAAAAATCTACGATCTCCAAGCACAATGAGAACATCCTAAAAGCTCACAGAGGAGAAAAAAAAAACTCATCTATGTATGGATCAAAGTCAAAATGGTGACCATCTTCAGTTCTGCTTTTAAGTTGCTAGGAGACAAGAAAACAAAAGTCCATAAACTTGAGATGGAGAGTTACTATGAATCAATCTTTGTAAGGGATTTGTATATAGCCCTTCTTTGGCCATTCTGGAAAAGATCACAAATATACTCCAAGAAACTTGAAAGTGAGTCTAAAGAAGGGGAGGAATGGAAAGGGTACATTTGTAAAGGAAGAACTCCCAGTGTACTAGTTGCTATGTAGTGTAAATTAGAATAGTAATAGCAAAGAACATTAGATTTGAGCAAACAGTTCAAATTCTTAATTTCATAGTTTGTTCTCCTATTAGAGCAAAATTAAATGTAAGGATTTTTAACTTTTAAGATATTAGTAGTGGTATCTTTTGGAAATAAGATATTAATCATGGATATTTCTCTTTTTGTTTACATCCCTTGGAATTTCCCAAATGTCCTATGACAAACATATATTTGCAGCTTAAAGTATTAATCAAAAATCAATAAAGACAATTTAAATATAGAGCTAGGACTATAAAATATCCCATTTTCAAAGGCTTTTTTGGGGGAGGGGGAATAAGAAGAATGACAAGAAAGGTGATTATACAAAAACTGTACTGATTCTGGTTGAAATAGGTGACTTGAGTCCACCATCCTCTTTACTTTCATCCCCAAGAACCTGAATTGTATGTCTGAAATTTTTGTGTCTTGGAACCTTGTGTAACGAGTCCATTCATATAACCTGAGAAAGTTATGATTATTTCAGGACTTTTAAATAGTGATCCTATCAACTGAAAAGCTTACATAAGAAGGAGGAATGGCAGTTTTATTTTAAACTCTTTAAATGCTCCTGTTTAAAAACTGTAGAATGGTACTTACCAGGGACTGGAAGGGAGGGGAGAATGGTGAGCTCAGTTTGGAAAATGAAACATTTTGGAGATGGGAGATGATAATTGACTTGTAAGGAGATAAGTGTACTTTATGCACTGTATCATGTACTTAAATTGGTAAAATTTATATGTATATTTTTCCTACAGTAAAAACCAAGATCGTATTAGGCATTCTACAATGGGAGAATGATGCTTTATTTTTCTTTTGTATAGCATCATAAGTTCAGTATACTATCCGGTAGCATAACTAAAGTTTTTTTAAAAAATCTTTTGGGTTTCTAATAAAGTAATCTTCCTGACAGGATGATAACAGAGCATGTAAGAGCACTTTGGTTGGTATTTGAAATTCGTTGTTTTTGAGAATCGGAGAAGGAAGAGTCCTTTTTCCAACACTTTTGGAGAGGACAAGCACAGCAGATGATTAACAAAGTTTTTTTTTTACAAAAATGGAATTCATACAAATGGTTGCATATTTCTTAAATGACTTCCATTTTTTGGAAACATATACTAAATATACCAGAAAAAAATCATGAAAAGTATAGCTATCACTTAAAATTTCATTAAGCTTTCTCTATAGAAAACACCTAGGAGAAAATAGTCTGCTTTAATTGCCACTGACAGTTGATCTTGTGCAAGCACTCAGGGTTCACCCATGTGCTGGGGTCCTTGCTGAGAGACCAGGAAGAACTTTGGCTGTGGCTCAAGACACAGAAATCCATTTTCATTTCCAGTGTCTACAAGTATCAGCAGAATTGGCTAGAAAAATCTTCAAATTGCGAAGACTTGGTGTAAGAGCTCCATTAAAGACTCCTCACTGGTTTCAAAATATTCAGGTAATTGGAGAGTTAAAGGATGTATCATTGATTCTGTTTCTCTCAAGCAAAGGACCTTAGGGACAGCATTCAGTATAAGCTGTTGAGTGACTAGCTAATACATGGATTTGATGCCTACCCGGTGGTTGTTTTCTGTTATACTCACCATTTTACATACATATTGTACATAGTTTTAATTGTGTCAGTCCTGGGGCTTAAACTCAGGGCCTGAGCACTGTCCTTGGGCTTTCTTCAAGGCTAGAGCTCTATCACTTGAGCCATAGCACCACTTCTGGCTTTTTCAATGTATGTGGTACTGAGGAATCAAACCTCGATCTTTGGGCATGCAAGGCAAGCACTCCACAACTGGGCCAAACTCCCGGCCCTATTGTACATATTTTTTGCATGTATAATTTGCAATGTTCTTCTTAAGCATGGCATGATCTGATTAAGGACATTCTGATACTTGCCAAACACATACATTGATGACCAAATTTTCAAAGGCTTCAAATAAAATGATATTTTATTTGGTGACTTCAATCACAGATTTTTTTCAGAGTGATGATTCAATGTCTTACTTATTATAAGTATCAAGTTCATAATCCTTTTGTTGTCTTTTTTTATTGTTGTTGTTGATACTAGGGTAGGAACTCAGGGACTGGTCCCATCCTTAGCTTTTCTGGCTCAAGGCTGATACCCTACCACTTGAGTTGTATCACCATTTTATCTCCAGTTAACCACCAAAAATTATATCCTCAGATATCAGCCTTCTGAGTAACTGGCATTGCAGGTGTGAGCCACAGGTACCAAGTAGTATAATATAGTTTTATAGAAAATGTTTGAATTATTTAGTATGGTTTTATGTAAATATAACTTTACTAAGCTGGCCAAGGTGATTCCCTCATCTTACTATAAACCATTAGATCGGAAAATAGAGCCAGACAGTTATCAACTCACCTATAAATTATAAACCAGCTAAAGTTAAGAAGACTAATGATAGTAGTTTGGGGGCAAAACAAAATTTATATCTTTTTAATTGGAAAAGTCAGAATTTTTATGGGAGCAAAATGGAGAAAAACGAAACATTTAACTTAGCACATAGGCTTTAAAACACTCTAGCAAAAGGAAACAGGTTACTGAAATATGTAACATATATTACTCGCTGCTTCTAGCTTCCTGCTATTATCAGATCAAATTCCTCATAAGTCCATCAATTCTAGCTTCCATCTTTTAGGTGACACATCTTTTCTTTTAGGATCACTTCTTGATTTTTTGTCATGGTATTACATATGGGTCATCCTTTCATTCTGTTGGCCAGACACTTTCCAACCCTTCAGATCCAAAGGTCACTTACTCTTCCAAGTCAATGCCATATATCCTCTCAGGTTAATTTAGTCATCAATCATGAGTATCCATCAAGACATGAGGCATCATGAGAGTCTTAACCAAAGATGGATACCATAACTCTGGCCCCTTAGATACTGCTATTACCCAGTTTCCCTAACTTGACTATAGACTTGTCAATGACTGCCCGCTCCAGTGTTCCCCTAGCAGTATCTGTCTTACTTTAGAGGGAACATCTTTGGTAAGGGATATGTCCTCATTGTGAAAGGTCTTGGTAACTGGATCACATCTGCCTCATGTCTATAGTGAGTACACGAGGGACAAGTGGAACAAACATACCAGTACTTGAATACAGAAGGAATATGCTCATAGATTCCCAGCCACATTCCTTAAATGAATGAGTACCTTTCCTATGAGAAAGCGAGAAGACCATCAGAAAGGACTAAAGTTTTAGCAAGCAAGAAGAGAGTTAAGGGTGTTAATTTCTCTGCAACCTGAGTCAGGGATTCCCCTTTGAATAAAGGACAAGAGAATCACATTTCTGAGCATTCCAAATACTAGTTATTTAAAACTATAAAGGTACAGGTCAATGGGACAGCTGCCATTTTGGCAAGTTGTTAGGAGGAAAACAAAACAAAACTACTTTGCTGAAGAAGTTAAATCTTACCTGGCAGAGGGGGATTCCCTCACTTTACTATAAATCACTAGAGCAGAGAATAGGTCCAGAATCATTGGAAATGGGCCAAAAGGGGATAGCAAGGTCTAAGCACTAGAACAGTGGGCAGCAGATTGGCAAGAGTAGATGTAGGAAGGAAGGGAAGCAGTGGCAGGTAGAATGGCACAAAGACTGACATCTCCATAGGAACCTCCTGCAGGGAGGGCCCAGCCGATAGGGGGCCATGAGTGAGAATTCCCTACAACATTAATAAGTAGGATGCTATTCCAAATCTACAAGCAGGTTATATTCTTGTAGTTATTATAATTTCATTTATAACTGGCAGACATTTTATTTCAGAAATTATTTCAAGTTAGGTTAGGTATTTAGAAGCCCATTTTCCTGTCTAATCAATATGTCCCTGAAGGTCATTCTCCTATAGAAATTTTTTACTAGATCTGGTTTCCTCCTCTGTTCCAGTCACTCTGACAGCCTAAGAAGTTTAGTAAAACCATATAGGTCTAAAACAACAACTTTGGTTCTGTTCATAAATGTGCAGATTATGCCAGAGCTCATCAGGACATGTTTGCCTGTATCTACCCAGTATCTGGAGAGATAAGGGAGACAATGGAATCATCTATAGATTCACATCTGATGGAGGTTGCCTTAGCCCCAACTGGAGCCATTGGCTGAAGCACCTACACTTGGTGTTTCTGTGTGGTCTGGACTTCTTCCCAACACGGTGCCTGGGTTCCAAGGAATGATGCCATGCATGAGATCAACAAAGCTAGCTGAAGACATTTTGTGATCCAGCCTAGAAAGGCAACTAACATCATTTCCACTGCACTCTGTCAGCTAAGCCAGTCACAAATCCATTTGGTTTAAAGGGCAGTAGACAGTTGGACTCCATCCCTTGATGGAGACTGCCATTTCACAAGAGCAGGTGAGAGTGGAAATGATTATAGGCCCATTTTGGAAGATTACATTGCTCAATAATATACACTATTACTTCTGAAGACATGGCAATGCATTCTAACTTAAAGAGCTATATAGCATAGTGAAGGAAGAATGAGGGCTGTCAAGCCAAACATCTAGAGATCCATTATATATATTATATATATATGTATGCATATAGGTATATATATTATGAGAGAGCGAGAAAGAGAGAGGAGAAAGAGATGTTTGTTTAGACTCTCTGTGTCTTTTTCTTTTTTAAAAAACTGGAATGTTGTCAAAAACTGTTATTTTGAAAGGACCATAGAGGATTGTGTAGGAAGCTACATGTTAGTTGCTTGAACACCAGAGACACATGTTTTCAAGTTTAGCATTGCTTCTTCCCCCTCCTCCAAGAGGACGCTGGTGGCATCATTAACAGAAAAATCACTAATCACAATGTCACACTTAAAAACTCTCACTTACTATGCCAAGTTGAGCAGATCCAAAACCTCATGAGGTAGGAGTATGATAATATTAGTTATACTATTCAAATGAAAACTGTAACTTTGGTAACTGTGGCCTAGAGATTCTAGTAAAGAGCCCCTAGGAAGTGGTAAAGAGGATTTGGAGGGGCTCAGAGTTTGGCCTAGTAGTAGAGTGCTTGCCTAGCATGCACGAAGACCCGGGTTCAATTCCTTGGTACCACAATCATAGAAAACAAGGCTGGAAATGGTGCTGTGGCTCAAGTGGTAGAGCTCTAACTTTGAGGAAAGCCCAAGGGCAGTGCCAGGCCCTGAGTTCAAGACCCAAGACTGGCAAAAAAAAAATAAGAAGAAAGGATTTGGACTCAGATCATTTTAGCTAGATATCTGGAACCTAAGTCCCTGGTAACTGGAACTGAGCCCTTTTCCACAACTTCTTTTGGAACTGGTAAAATTGAACAGGGCTGCATTTCTAGTACCACTGAGATTAGGGGCCGTTTAATATAGCACTGAGACATCCCAGGTAGGTTAACAAAGGAAAGATGGAAGAGATACTTGATTACCAATGTAAGCACTGCTTACAGAAAAAAAATTATTGCATGACATTATTTGCATGACATAGGATATTGGCAAAAGTGAAATTCATTCTCTAGACCAGTCTGTGCCAGTCTCATTTATATTCTGAATGAGAGATAGCCTTTGGTCCCCTAGGAAGAGGACTGGGCACACTGACTCAGAGTCTGTGTCACTGGTGGAAGAAATGGCTCACAAATGAGGCCTGTGATTTGCTAGCTGAAATGCCTCTTCTGAGGAGTGGTTAAGGTAGAGAAGCTAACGGTTATCAGGTTGCCTCCTTGTTCTGATGTGTTTTTCCTTATTTTCTTCCTTCCTTTAGTAAAAGCTCTCTTTTTGACTAAGAGATAAGCATGGCCTCTTAGTCCTGGTTGTTGGTACACAATTAGATAGCAAGTTACATGACAGCAATCTTGTCTGCCTTGCTCCTTGTGGAACCCCCAGTATCCAATCCAATATGAGGTACATGGTAGGAATGCAATACTCACTGGGTACACAGAATGAGTAAAAGCTCATGCAAACAAAAGTCAGAGTTCCTCAAAGTAACTGGGGTTCTACCTAGTTAGATAACTCGGTTATCTACCCTATCACATTAAGGCAGAACTCAAAATGCCTAATAAGAATACTGTGGATTTAGTAGATTGTTAATAAATGTTTGCTGAATGGGTGATCAGGCTATACCAGATCCACGGTAAGACACGGGAAGGGGGAAGGATGAGATAATCTTGGTGGAATGCTTTTTTTTCATTATATCTCAAGGATGTTATAAATATGGTTGTCACAAAATTGATGGCGGTTTTTACTTGTATGAATCATATGAGAGCCTGTGGGAGTCTGCTGAATAGACAGCCAAAGAACACAGAACTCTTCTTGACATTTACCTCTAATGGAAGGCTCTACATGTATGAGAGCAAAGAAAATCCAAGGTCATCATTTAAAAATCCATTCTTGCATACAAGTAATGTAGACAGCCTTTTGTTTTCGTGGAGTTGCTGGAAAAAATTCAGAAAATATGGACAATCCTCTCCTTAAGACTAGCAGCAGCTACATGATACTTTTTAAGCTAGAGATTTCTTTACTGTAAATCAAATATAAGCTTTCATTGTGATCTGAGAATCTTCTGTTCCTCATTAACATAACGGAAACTTTAAGAGATGCTGTGTCTTTAATTCAAGGTATTTATAGGTATATAGTCTTTTTTTTAAAATCCCCTAAATTTAGCCACAGAGAACAGGCTGCTTTTAGTTTGGAAACTGTGGCTCCAGTGAATTTAAATATTTATCACATAAATTTTATCTCAAAGTCTCAGTGAAACCAGTCACAGTATCACCTCTGGAAACAATAAAAGTTGCTACATTATTTTGGAATGCTATTCTAGTTGGATTTCCATCACGAGGCACCATTTAAATAAAAGTTAATTTCATAAAAAAGAAAATAATGACACATTCCTTTCTGAATAGAAAGTTTCAACCACCTACTATCAAGAAGCAAAGTGCAATCAGGGAGTGAGAGACGTTTAAGTTTTCCCAAGTTTCTTTCTCAGGTTGTGACAGAGACTCAGAGCCTCTAAAGCAGGTGTTCGTTTCTAATCCAGGGAGTAAAAACGGTGTGAGAACATCCTCTTTCATAATCCCTCTGAGAGCAACGTGAAGACAAGTTGCTAAGCCTCCATTTCAAATGTGAAGGATTTGGGATGGGTTTAAACAACAGCTTGTGTAAAATGTCATACTTCCTGCTCTCTTACGCAGGGACGATGGCGCTGATGTAATAGGAGGAGGACCTGGAATATTCTAAACACAGTTAGCAGATGCAGAGTTCCCCAGTTGTGTGCAAAGGAAAACCTAGTAATATGGTCTGCACAGTTAAAGTGAGGTGAGGAATGAGACCATTACTTTTATGTACGTCATACGAGACAATAACATGAACACCTCCTGCCATGGATCTCAAACATCCTCTAAGTCTAACTAAGGTGTTACACGCAAATTTCTTGGGAAGTGTCTCCATTACTTTGGAGACCTCTGGCAGACAAATT
The DNA here is from genome assembly GCF_031878675.1 of Megascapheus bottae. Lineage (NCBI taxonomy): Eukaryota > Metazoa > Chordata > Mammalia > Rodentia > Geomyidae > Megascapheus > Megascapheus bottae. Next base: position 41,436,590 of record NC_143517.1, read on the forward strand.
TGAAGTAAATGGAATGAACGTTACAATTTGTCAACACACACATACACACACACACACACACACACACACACACACACACACACACACACGAAGCTGTGAAGTCATAGGAAGGTCTTTAATGTTCTTCTCTTCAAATATGTGAGCACACGAAGTACCTTCTGGAGTATTTCTTTAGCCAGGATCTCATATAACACCCAGCATTCTTCATGTAAGAACTACTTGCTTATCTTCCTTGAGTGCATAAAGGTCCCTTTGTAAACAGGCCATGCATAAACACTGTAAGTTTTCCTCTTAACCCTTCTCTAACCAGGTAAGAGTTTCTTGGTGCAGATAATATGAGGCTGCAATGAAGCTAAAGGAGGAAGGTAAGGGAGAGTGACAATTAGTTTATAATACGACACCTGTTTCTGTACAGGATTTGGGAGAATAAAATCTTAACTAAGTATGAATATGAGATTCTGGATATTGTCCAGTGTAGTTCAGTGACCTTTCGGTATCACAGACTATTCATATCATTTAGCTCAGGGACAGACAGAATTCAAGAGAACTCGGTGAACTTGGCTGGCAAAAAGATTAGATCCCGATTTTCATAACCTCGAACTGAAATTTAGTATTACCTTCAATTAAAATGTAGGCCACAAACCATGACACCTGTGATGTTGTTGCCAAGAGAAACCACAGATATTTTCACATCATGTTACACTTATACCAACTCGATCTCAAAATATCATGTGTGTGTACCAGGACTTCCAAAATATGGTAGCTGTCATACCTGCTGCTAATTTGTACTATTTGATAATGCATTATTAATAATGTACATGTACTATTTAATAATGTCTTATTAATAATGTACATATCAGAATTACTATAAAAACTGGCTCATGTTCTTAAATAAAATTGATTTCCCTTGTAATTCTGCATGGTCTATTTTTAAAAACCTCACTCTTGAAGGAGTCTATAGGTTTCAAAGAGGTTTGTGGCACCTAAAAGGTTAAGAAACCCTGAAACTATACACAGGGCATTTAATAATGCAACAGCCAGGTTTCTAATCATTCCTTACCAGAATCTGTTGAAGCTGAAGCAAACTTGACCTTGAAATCAGCAAAGTCTCGTTGCTGTAAATGAATGATTCTGAAAACAGCCTATTTTCCTTTTCCTTTTCTTTTCTTTTTTCTTTTTTTTTTTTTGCCATGGGCAAAGACCTGTAGACTCAAGACCATCACTGCTTTCATACCATAGCTTCCTTTCATAGACTACAGCATCTTTGCCATTATCACTAAATTGTTCTGTTATATTTTATAGTGTGGAAATCCAGTGTATAAGAGGAGTGTAGTGTTTTAAATTAAAGCCATAAGATGACTACATCAAGAAAACCTCTCATGACAATACCATAGTTTGAGTATCCAAGTGCACTCCATCAACCACAGTGTTTTTAATAATGGCACTCACAGGTCCTCTCCATGCTCAATTACAACATTGTGCAGCAATTAATGTATTTTTAAGGGGTGTTAAAATGGGGCCTTTGAGTTATTATAATTACAAGATCAATTAAGTGATAAGATGGTGTCTCAGTTGATGTGCTGAGGATGTTGGCGTATTTGATTTTTGGAAAAATCCTCCATGGAGGTTCTGACCAAAAACAGACATATCAAATGGCAGCAAGCTAAATGAAGAGCCACTCATTGAAAGCTATTGAGAAATTATTAATATAGCTATAATTTTTCACTTAGCGCTGTTCAAAAGTCCCACCTATGAGAATAAAATAACCATTTGCATTTCAAAACTATAAATAAATGACATAAAAATAAAAGCAATATGTTGTTACATTAAATTGAGCTGTCATCAATGCACCATCAATACAGAATCCTTAGATATAGAGAGTTATGCCTGATTTTTGTTCCTGGTGAAATTACTATCTATATTATGTGTGGTATGCTAAAATTTGTTTTCTTTCCTGTAAAAGCTATAAGATTTTGAAACTTGGTTATAAGTCTGTCTCCATTAACTTCAGAGGTTTTTCATTGAATTCTAAGCTCCAAGCTTGTACGCAATGAAAGCAAACCCTGAATCACTAAACTTGAAAAGAAAACAAACTATACAAATACCAATAAAACAATTTGAAGCATATTGTAGGAATAAAGTTATCAAATTTAAGATCTAATGCAAATTTTCAGTGACTATGTTTGAGCTGAAGTAGATAGACCTTGTATCAATGACATAGTTAGTTTCAAGTCTATTGTTTTCTTCTCTGGATAATTATTCCAATTTTTAAAAACCCAGCTTGCAGGAGTTTTTATTAAAAGACTATTAAATGCCATTCTCATCATAGCCCTAATTTGCAGGAGAGGGCACTAAAGATGTGTACTCTGCTCTCACAGCCAAAACGCAACCCCATGCACACCGCATGCAAAGATTCCATCCCAGTTCCATGGCATGCTCTGCATTATTTTTCTCTAAACAGGAAACTGTTTACAATTTTCTCCAGTATTTTCAGAATACCACAGTCTTATTTACAACAGAAAAATCCCAACTTTGAGTCTAATGTTCTGTCTTCTTATTGTTGCTAATAATGAATTTACAAACAAGCTAGAAAGCGAATTCCAAACTATTCTTGGCTGATTCAGAAGCAGGGAGCAATTGCAAAAAGGAAAAAAAAAGTTAGTTACACACTGCAAAAAAAAAAAAAATGCTGGACTTTTAAACTCCAAACAATACTAAAGAAAAGATTCCTGGAATTCAAGAGAGTACACTGGGCTCAAGCGACAAGTCTATATCTTTAAATGAGGTTACATTAGCAAGTGTTGAGCAAGAATCGCGATTATATTTTAACCTCCTTCACAGAACATTAATCCCAATTTAACCAAATTCCAGAGCCTCTGCACAAAATTCATGAGTAGGAGCTGTTTCACATTCTTTGCCTCGTCCAACAACAATTGCTCATGAAGACAAACTTGTAGAAGGTAAGGGAGGAGAAAACCACATGAGCTATAAAAACGCCTAACTATAGTACACAAAGCAAACTCATTACCTCACACACAAGGGCAGGGTTTAGCAGTCCATGCTCCACTGCCCCTGGGAAACAAGAGCCACAGAAGCAACAGCAGCAGCAGCAGCAGAAGCAGTGGCAGCAGCAGCAGCAGCGGCGGCAGCGGCAGTGTCCAGCATTCACCAGATTCTCCCAAGCCTTTGGCTGCGTGGACTCAACCACAGACTCTGCCTCTAGCTGACGTCAAAGTCTCTGTCACATGGCCAGATGAAAGCCAAGAGAGCATTGGTTGTCGTAGCAACCACAGAACGGCTCTGAAATTATTTCAATAGGTCATCTGTCACTGTGTGGGGTGTGTGTGTGTGTGTGTGTGTGTGTGTGTGTGTGTGTGTGTACTCACAATGCATAGACATCACGGACAGTTCTTGACAATGTCAGCTCCCAAAGTTGTGACTCAGAATTGCCTATAACTTTCTTCTTTAAAGCTTTTGCATCTTTCTTTACAGTTGCTTAGAGGAAGATGCAAGATATTCTGAAGTTCCCATGGATTTACTATTACCAGAACCAAGTGTCTTGTCTGCCTGTCTATCTGTCTGTCTGCCTCTCCGTGTTTATTTCAGCACCAAAGGAAAGAAGTCAGAAAAACTCTGAGGAGATATTCCTTCTTAGCCAGTTAAACTTATTTGCAAACAAATGAAAAACAGAAATTGAAGTGGAGTTAAAGATATTAAAAACAAACAAACAAACCTGCAAGCCAGCAGCTGGTGGCTAATGCCTATAATCCTAGATATTTAAGAGGCTGAAATCTGAGGATTGTGGTTCAAAGCCAACCTGGTCAGAATAGTCAGCAAGACTCTTATTTCTAATTAGTAAAAATTTAAAAGGCATATAAAAAAACAAAAACAAGTAGAAGTACAACTAAATTGACACAGCACCCCCACTGAGAAAAAGAAAAGAACAACAGCAACCAAGAACATAAGTTCCCAAGAAAGTTCAAGCCTCAGTAAAGGCACAGACAAAATAATTGTTAATAGAATAAACTAATTGCTGTGACATTTATAACATCCATAAAATATACTTTGATCAAATCTATTTAGTGGAAAGGATATTTTTAAAAAGGAAATTACTTTTTTTTTCTTTTGCCAGTCCTGAGGCTTGAATTCAGGGCCTTGGACACATTTTGCTCAAGGTTAGCACTCTGCCACTTGAGCCACAACACTACTTCTGGCTTTTTCTGTGTATGTGGTACCAAGTAATCAAACCCAGGGCGTTGTGCATGCTAGGCAAGCATTCTTACCACTAGGCTATGCTCCCAGCCCAGGAAATTACTTTTTTACTGTTATTATAAAGGTGATGTACAAAGCGATTAACAGATCATAAGCCAGGCAATGAGTACATTTCTTTTTGGACAATAACACCCCAAAAGATTTATTTATTTTTGATGGTCCTGGGGCTTGAATTCAGGGCTAGGCCATGTCCCTGAGCCTCTTTGTGCTGAAGGGTAGTACTCTATCCGTTGAGCTACAGAATCACTTCTGGCTTTTTCTGAGTAGTTTATTGGAGATAAGAATCTCAGGCTGATTTTGAAAAGTGATCCTCAGATCTCATCCTCTTGAGTATCTTCCTAAGAATACAGACATGAGCCACTGGCACCTGGCTCATGTAACAATCTCGTGGAGGTGCTGGAACCACATTTCTGATGGCAAAGAAATAAGTGAATGAGCCTGACACTAAGTTAGAGAGAGCATTGAGAAATACCGCAGTGGTGCATTGTAAAATGTATATGCAGAAATGATGACCCAAGACTTGAGGCACAGTACTGTTTTAAAGTAATTGTGACTAAGCCAATCCCTTTGCTTTGGAGCCACCATGCAGGAAGCAAGTCTTCTCTCTCAAATATTCCAATCTACCCTTTGCTGGTGTTCAGCACCAAGTAAAATGGGTTAGTGTGAAACACAATAGAAGGATGGTCTTATCTGTTTTCTACCTGAAGCTTCATTTCCTTTAGAAACATTCTAGCTTTCTATTGGCCTTCCATACATGCTTATGTCCCATACAATTCTCTTTAATTATCAGGAAGTCAAATAATGAAACTCATAAGAAAATCTTCTGAAAAAGACATTGAGAAAATGTGTTCCTTTTCAGGGCAGGACACAATGGTTCAGACCTATGATCCCAGCTACTTGGAAAGAGGTCTGAGGTTACCCCTGGCAAATGTTCATCACCATATCGGAAAACTAGCTAAGGGCTGGATTGTGGCTCTGGAGTGCTTGCCTTGCCAGTGTGAGGCTCTGAGTTCAAACACCAATAGCATCAAAAAGAAAGAAAGAGCCAGAGAGAGAGAGAAAAAAAGAGAGAGAGAGAAAGAGGGAGGGCAGGAGGGAGAAACGGAGGGAGGGAAGGAAGAAAAGAAGAAAAAGTATGACCACTCAATAGACAGAAGGCTAAAAATCAGGGGAGAAGAAAAGAAGACATTTCTCTAAATAAAAATCCCTAAGGACCCTTACATGCTATGATTATATGTGTGTGTGCACACATGCACACATGTACATATAATCATATATACCTATATGCACACATATATGCACGTATTTCCATACAGATATATATATGTTTAGAGAATATATCTGGATTCTTACAAAATATAGATGGAAACTATGGCAGATGAGTAGATTACACTGGTGTCAGTTTAGAATGACTTCTCTTCAATGGATTCAGAACCTCATTTTTAATGACAAGACTATTTTCCGATCTGGTTTTTTTTTGTTTGTTTTAATCATAAAGGGTCCCTTTCCACCTTCCTTTCCTCTTCTGTAGAGAAGTTAGCTTTTTCTGAGAAAATTTACTTTCTGGGTATTTTAACTATAGTACCACAATTGTAAAATCAAACTGTGCAAAGTACTCAAGCTGGGAGCTGGCGGCTCACTCACATAATCCTAGCTACTCAGGAGACTGAAAACTGTGGATTGCTGTTTGAAGCCAGCTCAGGCAAGAAAGTCTATGAGACTCTTCTGTGCAATTAGTGACAGAAAAAGCCAGAAATGGAGAAGTAGCTCAAGTGGTACAGTGTTAGCCTTGAGCCAAAAGATCAGGACAGTACCTCCATCCATCGTTCAATCTTCAGGATTGGCAACAAACAAACAAAAACTACAAAGAACTCTGCTCCTTTAATTTCAGGTCAATGAAAGTTGGGAATTTACTTGTTTGGATGAAAACAAGTCTAAAGATGTCTGTTTAAATTTATTACGAAGTTGCCTAAGGGAAAGATTTCAGCCATAGCCACAATTTATAAATTTAGTTATAGTTATAGTTATCTAGTTATAGTTCTGTATTTTTCCCCAATTCAGAAGTGTATGTTATAAACATAGAGGCTGAAGTTTAGAAGTGGTTGGAGAAAATGTATCTTTCTAGCTACCTGGGGCCTCAAGTTCTCCCAGCGGTCTGATTTATCAGCTCTCTGGCTCCCAATCCATGGCTGAATGGCATCTCCCTTGTTCACCTCTCTCTGAAGCTTTAGCATCCCAGAGTAAAACTGCAGAGCCACTCTTGTCCACTAGGTGAGGCCCCCTGAAACAGGAAGTTTTCAGTTCTAACATCTCTAAACTCCAAACTGCATGCTTATTAGGCAGGGATTCTACCATGTGAGCCTTAACTCTAGCCCATAGTTTGAATTATTTAATGTTTAACAAAGTATGCTTTAGTATATATTAAATTAGGTTTAAGTTTCTAGTCACTCAGTGAACGGACTTCAGACTAAAAGATGACCTGGAGGATGTGGCTAGGTGGTAGCGCACATATCTAGCAAGCACGAGGCCCCAAGTTCAAACCCTAGTATTGCTGAAAAGAAAGAAAAAGGACTATGCGTGAACAAAGCTCTATAGTCTGCTTCTAATTTGTCATCACTGATTCCTCTTGCAAACAACCTAGACTTAGAGACTCGACAAGCAAGGACTATCAGTTTTCTGCAGGGTTAAAATAATAATGCTGATCTCTTTATAACTCAAGTTTCTATCAAACTGACTAATCCCAATGCAGCCGAAAGTATCATAGGAAATATTTATGAGCTCCTTCTCCAAAGACAGCCCACCATCACATTGAAAACAGTCTGTATCATTTTATTTCCTAAACGCCAGGTCATATTTTTAAGGAAAAATGATTCATCAAATACATCCATTCAAAAATAGTTCTCCACCATGTTTCACCTGCTAAAAGCAGGATCAGATCTGTGTATTATTAATCTGACTGCTTTGCCAGAAATAATTGGCAAAGGCCACACCTAAACTATCAGGATCAAGAATAGACATTAGCAGTCTTTTTTTTTTTTTAAAGGTGTCTAGGTAGAGATATGGGAGTACCCTGGATCTATTTTTTTTGGAGTTCCTTGGTTCAAATCTTATCTCTTATGGTATAGCCCTGGGCAATACTTTTTAAAGTGCTCTGAGCCACAGTGCCTATACTCTAAGGCTGTTGAGACAATCATAAAATGGCTTTATTCTAAAAATCTGGTCCCTGTCCACGAGTACAGGACTCAAATGTGTGTGTCATTTCTTGTTTATTTTACTGATTTTGGCAAATCTATGAAGACCTTTCAGAGAAAAGATAGGATCTTGCTCATCTGCAGAACTCTATGGTTAATACAGAACCCAGACATGAAGAGTGCTCAACCTGTGTTGAATGGCTTGTTGGAAAAGACATTCTAAACAATAGCAGAGAAGTAACAGGGAAGGGAGAGGCTTTCCAGATCCCATCCTCAGCACCAAAAAGAAAAAAGAAGGCTAGGAAGAAAAAAAAGAAAATGAAAATGTTAACTTATACAAAATCATTTAGCAATGGATGGATTTAAGTAAACTTAAAATCTTTACTACTGCATCCTGAATGTTTGTGACAAGTATACATATAGATGCTGATATGATTTATGGTTATTGCTGTTGGTCTTAGACAATCATTTACTTTAACTGACATTAAGTACTTACTCTATGTGGAACATCGTTCTAAGTGTTGTTCATACAGTAAATCATTTGCTATGGTATCTATAAAGCAGGTATTGTTCTTTTTCCACATTTTTTACAACTGGAGAAATGGAAACAGGTTTTAAGTTACTTGCCTACCTAAATACATATCAGCACTGTTATACAAATTTTTGGAAAGAATTTACATTTGATGCATTTTTAGAAAGACTTGGATTATTTTTGTGTATTTTGCAACTTTTTTGCATCTAGGAGATCTAAATATCATAATCTAGCTTTGTTCTAAGAAGTAATATGGCAAGAAAAATAACGGTGCTATGAGCCAAGGATAATAAGCAAAGTAAAATTGTAAAAATTAACCCCTCAATATATCACTTTAATAATAAACTAAAATATAAATAAATAAAACTACACAAAAGCAGTTGGACACTGGTGGTGCATCCTGTATTCCTAGCTACCAAGGAGGCTGATATCTAGACAATTATAGTTTAAGGCCAATTTGGGGGAGGGGGGAATATTTGCAACTCTATTTCTGACCTAGCCAGATAAAAAGCACAGGTGGAAGCATGGCTTATGTGGTGGAGTGACAGCTATGAGAAAGCAAGCTGAATGAAGGCAGTAGGCTCGAGTTCAAGCCCTGGTAGAGGCAAAACAAAACAAAACAAAGCACAGTCCTATGCCAACATTATTAAAATCCTAATGGAGGAAAATATTTAGTCCTGATTTAGATGACTTCTATTTTCTGCTTGATATTATGTTTTAAAAGTGGTTGGGGAAACCTCAAAGTGTTGCAGAAAACAAAATACTTTAAGTGCCAAGATCTCAGATAGAAGACAAAATACATTGAGTGTCTTAGTCTGTTTGGTTTACTACAACAAAATTCCATTAACTAGAAGCCCGTGAGCAATAGGAGTTTCTCACAATTTTACAGCTGGGACATTATCCAGGAAGCTAGCAGCTTTGGTGTCAGTGGAAGGTCTGTTTCCTAGCTTGTAGAATGTGTCTAGTTTAATAACTAAGTCCCCCACTGTGCAGAACCTTTATTTTGATGTAACTTCATTTGTCACGTCTTTCTCCTATTTGCTCTGATCCTGGGACTCTTATAAGCTAACTGATTGTACCATGGGAGCTTCTAGCCCTTGGGACTCTTCATAAAGTTCCTGCATATGCCTATAGGTTCTACTGTTTCTCCAGCTCCACCTTGCCAGTTTCAAAGTTGAGTTGCTATTGGTACATAGCATTGGTGCATGACAAACAGGGATCGAATTTTAGTTTTCTACATATGGCTGAAGCACCTCATTTATAAGGGCACTAATCCATTCTAGGGGCTCTGACTTAGCTGTTCCTGAAAAGGTCCATCCAATAATGACATCATTTGGGATTAAGAGTTCAACTGTGAATTTTGGGTGACATAAACATCTAGTTAGGAATTTAAACCTTATCCACTTATTTTTTCTTTTTAAATAATTGGACAATTTTTATGGTGCGAGATTTTTAGTATTTTCAGAGACTGAAGAGACAAAAATTGTATGAATCTACAGCCAGAAGTTTGGCCTAGTGGTAGAGTGCTTGCTTAGCATGTATGAAGACCCGGGTTCAATTTCTCGGTACCACATACATAGAAAAAGTTGGAAATGGGGCTGTGACTCAAGTAGTAGAGCTCTAGCCTTGAGAAAGCCCAAGGTCAGCACTCAGTTCCTGAGTTCACACCCAAGGATTGGCAAAAAAAAAAAAAAGAAAGAAAAGAAATATTGTATGAATCTTAAAAGCACTCAGGACTTGTGGTTTTGAGATCCTAGTTAAGAAAGAAAGAGGGAAACACACAAGAAGTGTGCACTGTTTTTCCCCTGAAACACTTGTCAATTCCTAAGTGGCATAAGATGAAAGGGCAACAAGGAAAGAACAAAAGTGCAGAGAAGAGGCTAAACACACCAAGGCATAATTCAGCACTCTAGCTGTTCCAGAGAGACACAAATTAGAGTTTAGGATCCTCTAAGGAGTTAGAACCTGGTAAACATCTTAAGTGTTCAAGTCGCATAAATGAAAGAGTGAATCCATTTTTTAAAAAAAGACAGGAAATAAAATAAGGCCTCACAAAAGCACGGACCATCTTAAAATAATTAAAATCACTATTTGGTCAAGGTACTTGGCTCCCATTATAATTACCTTCAAGAGGAAATAAGCCCTTTACAAGAAAGATGACACCATCCAGGGCCTCCAATTGTTTTCATTTACCATTTCCAACTCAATCCAAAATCAGCAGCATGCCAGGAGATAGATCTAACTGGTAAACAAACATCTATAATGAAAACAGTAGACAACAGATCGACCCAGAGGTTTTTCATTTCCTGTAGTTATCAGAAACTGTAAAATACATACAAGGGAAATAAAAAGCAGAATAGAGAAATCTACTGCTAAAAATAAGATTCAGTGAAAAGAATGTATTAAAGTTAAATAACTGAAAATATAGCTGAAGGTAAGAACAGAATAGATGGGTTTGAGAGCACAGAAGACAATATACAAAGAGAAATTTAGTGAAATGAAAGACAGATCATTGGTCAGATTTAGACAAAATTATAATAAAAGTAAATAATGGAATGTAGAGAAAAGAATTGAGATGTTTGAGACATGATGTAAAGGGAAATAGGCAGAGAAAGCAGGGCAGAAGTAATATCTAAAAAGAACCAACTGTGAAATTCCCAAAAAGTTACAAGAGAAATTTAAGAAATCTCAGCCAGGCACAGTGGGTCACCCCTGTAATCCTAGCTACTCAGAAGGCTGAGATCTGAGATGGCAGTTCAAAGTTATGTCCAACTAATCACCAGAAAACCAGAAGTGGCGCTGTGGCTCAAGGGGTAGGGCAGTAGCCGTGAGCTGAAGAGCTCAGGGACAATGCCTAGGCCCAGAATTGAAGTCCCACGACTGATAAAAAGAAGTAAAGAAAAAGCAATTTTACTTGGCATGGGTGGCTCATTTCTATAATTCCAGCCATGCAGCAGGCTGAGATCTGAGGATTAAAGTTCAAAGCTAGCCTGGATATAAAAGTTCATGAGACTCTTATCTTCAATTAATCACAAAAAGACAGATGTGGAGTTGTGCTCAAGTGGTAAAGCCTTGAGAAAAAAAAAGCTAAGGCCTGCGTTCAAGCCCTAGTACACCCCCCACACAAACACTTAAATATCTTGAAGAGGATAACTATGAAAAAAATTCACATACCATGACTCAATGATTAAAAACTAAAAATAAAGAGAAAAAATTTAAATCTGCAAGAAAATGTGCCACATTAATGTTGAACAAGAAACAAAAGACTTTCTAACACAATCTGTTAAATTCCAAAGATAAACAATAAACTTGAAATTATGAAAAAAGAAGTGCCAATATTCTACATATATTTTTTCTTTACAAGTTCTGTGATTTGAACTCAGGATCTGTCACTTGCTCAGATGGTTTGTTTGTTTGGCTGGCTTACTCATTAGCGGCACTCTACTGCTTGAGTCATGTCTCCAGCTTGTTTTTTTGTTGGTTATTATTTTTTTTTTTTGCCAGTCCTGGGCTTGAGCTCAGGGCCTGAGCACTGTTCTTGGACTTTCTCAAGGCTAGAGCTCTACCACTTGAGCCTCAGCACCATTTCTGGCTTTTTTCTATGTATGTGGTACTGAGGAATTGAACCCGGGTCTTTTGTGCATGCTAGGCATACACTCTACCACTAGGTCAAACTCCCAGTCCTATAGTTATTTTTTTTTTATAGATGGAGTCTCATAAACTTTTCTATCTGGGTTAACTTTGAACTGCACCCTTCTAGACTTCAGCTTCATGATATTAGAAGCATAAAAACAAGTGCCAGCTGCTATTATTTTTTTAAAAAGGTCTAGTATTAATATCCTTGGAGTTCTTGAAAGAGAGGCAATAAAATTATGGCAAATTAAGAAGCTAATGCCTGAAGACTTGACAAATTTTGCAAGAATTGAAAATGTTCAGATTTAGAAAGATAAGATGTTAAATAAGATCAACTCCCCCCCAATCCATACCTGCATATATTTCTGAAAACTTCTTTCTGAAAAGCAAATTTATGAAGACTAAAGTCAAGGGAAAAAATCTTGAAAGCAGCAAAAAGAACAGTCTATGTATATTTAAGAAAAAATGATTTGAATGTCAGCACATTTCTTATCAGAAACCAAGAAGGCCATAAGGAAGTAGCACATGTTCAACTGCTGACAGAAAATAATTCAATCCAAAGTCTTATACGACACAAAAATATTCTTCAGGAATGAAGATGACATAAAAATATTCTCAAATAAATGAGAACTAAAGTAATCTGTCACCTGCTGACATATAACAGAAGAGTGGCTATAGGAAGTTCTCCAGGCAATATCTAAGCAGGATAGAAAATATGGAAAGCAAAATTACAAGATAATATAATAGACCTTCCCTTTCTCCTCTTATTTTGTAAATTATGTTTAACATCTGAAAGAGACATTATAACACTGTCTGGTGTGTAAATACATATAAAAGAGGACAGTTAAAATTGTTATAACAATTATTATAAGCAGGGGTAGTATAAAGACAATGAATGGGACCCAGAGTGTTCTGTGCTTCCCTCAATCTGGTAAAATCATGTCACTAGCAGGCGGGAATGAAGTATGCATGTAAAATGTAATATCAGAGCAACCAACAAAAAGGCTCTATGATAACATAACTCTAAAATACAAATCAAAATGAATTCTTTTTTTTTTTTTTGGTGGGTTGTGGGGCTTGAAGTAGGCCTGGGCGCTGTCCCTGAGCTCATCAGTTCAAGGCTACCGCCCTACCCTTGAGCCAAGCTCCATTTTCCATTTTCTAGAGATGGATTGGAGATAAGAGTCTCAGGTCCTTCCTTTTTGATGAAAACTTTAAAACCCTGAAAAAGGAAATTAAAGCAGAACTGAGGAAATGGAAAAACCTCCCATTCTCCTGGATTGGAAGAATCAACATCGTGAAAATGACAATCTTGCCAAGGGCTATCTACAAATTCAACGCAATACCCATCAATATCCCAATGTCATTCTTCAAAGAATGGAAGAGGCAATCCAAAATTTCATATAGAATAATAAAAGACCCCGTATAGCAAAAACACTTCTTAGCAGAAAGAACAGCGCAGAAGGAATTTCAATACCAAAATTTTAGACTGTATTACAGAGCTATAACAATCAAAACAGCTTAGTACTGGCACAAAAACAGGCCTGAAGACCAATGGAATAGAACTGAGGACCCAGATATTAAACCACAGACCTATGGCCACCTAATCTTTGATAACGGAGCCAAAAAAAAAATAGAATGGAAGAAAGACAGCCTCTTCAACAAGTGGTGCTGGCAGAACTGGTTAAGCACCTGCAGAAAACTAAAGTTGGATCCTTCTTTGTCATCCTGCACCAGGATTAACTCCAAATGGATCAAAGACCTGGAGGTAAAAGCTGACACACTGAAAACTTTACAAGAAGGAACAGGAGACACACTAGGCCTCCTTGGCACAGGTCAAAACTTTCTCAATAAGGACCAAGAAACAGAACAAATCAGAGAAAAGCTGGATAAGTGGGACTGCATTAAGCTGCAGAGCTTCTGTATGGCAAAGGACATAGCTAGTAAACTAATTAGGAAGCCCACAGAATGGGAGAAGATCTTCACTAACCATACAATGGACAAAGACCTCATATCTAAAATGTATCAACAGCTCAAAAAATTGAATCACTCCAAAACTAATCTCCAAAGTAACAACCATCCCATTAAAAGATGGGCCAAAGACTTAAAGACAGTCTTCTCTGAAGAAGAAATAAAAATGACCTATAGACACATGAAGAAATGCTCAACATCTCTGGCCATAAAAGAAATGCAAATCAAATATCATGTAACCCTTCTATTAATTACAATAAAAATATGAAAAAAAAGAGTCTCATGGACCTTTTAGTGCCTGAGCTGGCTTTGAATCGCAATTCTCAGACCTCAGCCTCCAGAGTAGCTAGGATTACAGGCGTGAGTCACCACACCTGGCTACATATTTATTTAAGAAAGAAAAACACATATTTGCTAATAAACTGGTAAAATAAAAAAAGAAATGCAAATCAAAACAACTCTAAATAAATTTCCACTGCAGTCCAGTTAGAATGGCCAGGATCAAGAAAACTAATAACAACAGATGCTGGAGGGGCTGCAGCCAGGAGGGATCACTACTACACTGTTGGTGGGAGTGCAAACTCGTTCAACCACTATGGAAAGCAGTATGGCAGTTCCTCAAAAGACTAAACATAGAGCTTCCCTATGACCCAGCAATTCCACTACTTGGCATTTACCCAATCATCCAGAAACAAGGTCAGACTAAATCCACTAGCACAACGATGTTCATTGCAGCACTATTAACCATAGCAAAGATATGGAACCAACCCAGATGCCCCTCAGTTGATGAGTGGATCAACAAGATGTGGTATTTGTACACAACGGAATTCTATGCTGCTGTCAGAAAGAATGACATCGCCCCATTTGTAAGGAAATGGAAAGACTTAGAAAAAATCATATTAAGTGAAGTAAGCCAGACTCAAAGGAACATAGGCCCAATAGCCTACCTCATTTGTCATAATCAGTAGAAACCTTGGGCTCTCATAGCAGAGATTTACAATAGAACAAAATCTAGAGACATTAGGCCAAATAGTATCACACTAAATGTAAGGACCTCCAGAATAAGGAAACAAAAGCCATATAATGAGTGACTGTTGTCCTTAATGTACTATGTTATCTCTCATCTCTTTTGCTATTCCTTGGTTATCTCATATTGTTACAATTTTTCACCTTGTTATCTGATATATTTTATATGTGCTTAATTGGTTATTTGAAATTGCATAGGGAAGGGGGAAATCAAGATGAGCGGGGGGGGGGGGGGCGGGAAGGGTGGGAGGGAAATGGGGACCATGTCATGAGAAAGGGTATCAATGTTTGTGAAGTTATGTACCTTCTATCTGGTGAATATAATGTAACCCTTCTGTTAATCACAATAAAAAATAATTTAACAGAAAAAAAATACACCTAAACTAAATTTACCAACACCATGAGAAAATAAAGATGTTACGGAAGCAAAAAAAAAAAAAAGGAGTCTCAGGTCCTTTTGTGCCCAGGCTGGCTTTGAACCTTGATCCTCAGACCTCAGCCTCCTGAGTAGCTAGGATTACAGGCATGAGCCACTGCGCCCAGCTTTCAAAATGAATTATAAGCAAGCTTAAACCACAGAAAGACCAGAAAACAAAACAGAGGAAAATCAGAACATCAGAAAACCACAACAAAAAATAGCATAAATGGGGCTGGGAGCATGGCCTAGAAGTAGAGTGCTTGCCTAGCATGCATGGGTTCAATCCTTGGTACCACATATACAGAAAAAGCTGAGAGTGGTGCTGTGGCTCAAGTGGTAGAGTGCTAGGCCTGAGGAAGCCCCAGGACAAAGCCCAGCCCCTGAGTTCAAGCTCCAGGACTGGAAAAAAAAGTATAAACCTAATATCACATCAATAAACACATTAAACGTAAAAAACCTAAATTCTTCTAAAAAGAATGAGTTCATAGGGCCAGGAGCGTGCCTAGTGGTAGAATGCTTGTCTAGCATGCACGAAGCCCCAGGTTCGATTTCTCGGTATCACTTTCACAGAAAAAGTCAGAAGTGCTGTGGCTGAAGTGATAGAGTATTAGCCTTGAGAAAGCCTAAGGACAATGCTCAGGCCCTGAGTTTTAGCCCCAGGACTGGCAAAAAAAAAAAAAAAAAAAAAAAAAAAGGAAGAAAGAAAGAAAGAAAGGAAGAAAGTTCAACTGGTTGCATTTTTAAAGAAATGATCTAGAAATACATTGTTTATGACAAACTTACTTTGAATATAATTGTTGAGGAAGGTCAGAGAAGGAAGCAATTTGAACATGATTGGTTAGACTCCGGGTGTGTTTTTCTAGAGGCCCCATGTTCTTTACTTTCTCCTGTTTTCCCCACTACTCTAAGCCATGAGCTTGACAAGTTCTGTCAAAGTCTACAGTGTCTTCCTTCATGTGCACATATAATAAATACATATATACAGATCCCAGAAATGGAGATGATCACACTTCAGCATAAAGCACTTCATATAACACACTGTTTTCAAGATCTCTGGGTTAAAACGTCAGAAATGAATTTACAGTTACTGATTAAGAGGTATGAGTGTGGGGGGAGGCGGGGGAGGGGAGCAGGGAGAGTCACCAGTCTGGAAATGTTCCAAATGTCACAAACTTTTTGGGAATAGGTAGTCAAGTGGTATACTGCTTCCCTAGCACGCACGAAGACCCAGGTTCAATTCCTCTGAATCATATGCATAGAAAAGCCAGAAGTAGTGCTGTGGCATAAATGGTAGAGTCCTAGCCTTGAAGAAAGCTCAAGGACAGTGCTCAGGCCCTGAGTTCAGGCCCCAGGATTGGCAGAAAGGAAGGAAGGAAGGGAAGAAGGAAGGAAGGAAGGAAAGAAAAGAGCGCGGGTCTTCATGATATCAGAATAAACTTGAAATATTAGCCTCCCAAATTGCACTCAATTAATTAATGGAGTAATTTGTTTAAGAAATACTAGAGTAATCAGCCAAAAGTTAATAGAGCTTAACAGCTGAGGCAGAAAGCATAAAATATCAAGCAAAGAAACAAAGAAAGCTTTGCTAAAATAGTCATCTCAAAGTAACTGTTGTTATGCCCAAAGTTTCCCAAGCCTATACCCTTTGAAGACAGATAGCACAGCTCTATGACGTAGGAGAAATGGACCTCCCTAAAATGGTTTAATCAGATCATTAAACAAAACATCATCAGCAATAGAAACAAGACCAAAGAGGAAAGGAGTATACAAAATAGCAATGTTACATTGCCTTTAATATCCAGCTTTTAACAAAAAGTCATAAGACAGAAAAGATAGACAGAAAAAGGAAAGTATAATGTGCAATATGGGTGAAAAGCAGCAAAAGAAACTATCTGTGAGCGACTCAGATGTCCTATTTAACAGACTTCAAAGCCTCTGTAATAATTACGTTCAAAGAACTAAAGGAAACCATGCTTCATAAGGTAAAAGATGCTACAGGAATAATGTCTCATTAAACAGAAAATATCAGTAGACCTAGAAATCACATAATATAACCAACAGAAGTCAAATGAAAACCACGTTTTTACCGCAGGACATTTAAGAGTAGATTTGAAATGGCAGAAGAAAAGAATCTGAAGTTGAAGATAGAATAGTAAAGGTTATACAATCCAAAGATCAGAAAGGAAAAGAATGAAGAAAAATGAACAAAGCCTGAGAATTGTTGGACTTCATTAAGCACATAAGCATATATATACTTGTGCACAATCTTTCTGAGTTTAAAGAAAAATCTTTCACTTCATACATTCAAGAAGCAATAGAAATCCAAATAGATGGCGCACAACATAATCCGCACATAAACATATCAAGGTGAAAATGTTACAAGTCAAAGAGAAAAAAATATAGATAGCAACAGGATAAAAGTAGCTCATGAGGGGCTGGGATGTAGCTCAGTGACAAACTGTTTGCCTAGCAAGTGCAACATCCTGGATTCAATCCCCAGTACCCACCCCCCCCCCAAAAAAGTAGCTTTGACATAGAAGGGAGTCTTAATAAGAACAATAACTGACTACTCAGGGAAAAAAATGGTGATAGAAAGCAGTAGGAAGACATGAAAATAGCTGAAAGAATCAGTCAAGAATGCTAAATCCTGAACGCAGTGCCTTAGACCGCTCAGCCATCCTTGTTGTCTTTAATGTACTATGTTATCTCTCATCTCTTTTGCTATCCCTTGATTATTTCATATTGTTACAGTATCTTACTTTGTTATCTGATATATTGGATATATTTCTATTTGGTTATTTGAAATTGGATACAGAAGGGGGGAAAACAAGATGAGGGGTGGGGGTATGGGGAAGGGAAATGGGGACCAAGACATGAGAAAGGGTATCAATGTATGTGAATTAATGTACCTTCTATCTGGCAAATATAATGTAACCCTTCTATTAATTACAATAAAAATATATGAAAAAAAAGAATGCTAAGGGGCTGGGAGTTTGGCCTAGTGGTAGAGTGCTTGCCTAGCATGCATGAAGACCCAGGTTCGATTCCTCGGTACCACATACATAGAAAAAAGCCAGAAATGGTGCTGAGGCTCAAGTGGTAGAGCTCTAGCCTTGAGAAAGTCCAAGGACAGTGCTCAGGCTCTGAGCTCAAGCCCAGGACTGGCACAAAAAAAAAAAAAAAAAAAAAAAAGAATGCTAAATCCTGCAAAAAATCTCTCAGAAACGAAGGCAAAATAAAGATATTTCTAGGCCGGGAGTTTGGCCTAGTGGTTAAAGTGCTTGCCTAGCATGCATGAAGACCCAGGTTCGATTCCTTGGTACCACATACATAGAAAAAAGCCAGAAGTGGTGCTGAGGCTCAAGTGGTAGAGCTCTAGCCTTGAGAAAGTCCAAGGACAGTGCTCAGGCCCTGAGCTCAAGCCCAGGAATGGCAAACAAAACAAAACAAAACAAAACAAAAAAGATATTTCTAGATCAACTAACATAAAGAGAATAAACCTATCTCACAAGAAATAGTAGAAGTTCTTCATGTTGAAAGCAAGTGACCGTAAATAGTCATTTGAATGACTAAAGAAAACTTCACCAAGTCAGCGTGGAGGCTCATACCTGTAATTCTAGCTACTCGGGAGTCTGAAAACTGAGGATCATGATTCAAAGCCAGCCCAAGCACTACAAAGCCATGAACTCTTATCTCCAATTAATCATTAGAAAATGGGAAGTGGTACCCTTCCTCATGTTTTTAATGTATAAGAAAATGCACCTACTACCTGTCGAATATAACTGTAACCCATCTATACATTACAATAAAAAAGAAAGAAAGAAAGATAGAAAGAAAGAAAGAAAAAAGAAAATGGAAAGTGGGACTGTGGCTCAAGGGAGGGTGGTAGCTCTGAGCTGAAGAACTCAGGCCCCAGGGATGGGGTGGGTAGCCTTGAGCTGAAGAACTCAGGGACAGCACCTACACCCAGAGTTCAAGCCCTTTAACCCACAAAAAAAAAAGAAAAAAAACATCACCAGAGAAAATAATTGTAGTTATAGAAGATATTTTAAGTGAATATTTACTATTCATTCTTCTCTTTATTTTTAAAAAAGCAGTTGTACAAAATAATAAAGAAATAATAATAATAACAACATAAAGAAAAAGGGTAGGAGTAAATCTGTATTGGAATAAGGAAATGATGCTATGTGGTTAATTTGAATCTATACAAATAAATATAAAGAACCAGAAACAGTTTAGAAACTTCCAGTGTCCTAAAACCAAATTTTGATGTTCATTCAGCACCTGCTAAAAGAGGTAGGTATATGGTTTTACAACCAAGTAGAAATAGCAAAGTAAGCTACAGTCAGGATACTTAGGAAGTCAGAGTTGAGCAGTGAAGGTCATATACACACTATAAAACATAAAACACAAGACCTTCCAACTATTACCATGTGCTGCCGCAGACTGAGGGCAGTCTTAGACACAGCGTTAGAACCACCACCCTGTGTCACGCCTCACCGTTTACAGAGCACTTTTGTAATTCTATTCTACTTGACTTGGAGTTAATAGAAGCAATTTATTTCTACAAGTGCTTATAATCCATGATTTAGTTTTTTACTTAGGTAGTTGGAAAATAAAGATCATAATAAAACAAAATAAAGTAAAAGGAAGGAAGTAATAAAGACCATTTGTAAGGAAATGGCAAAGAATGGGGAAAAATTACAGTAAGCAATTTAATAGGTTCTTAATATACCTTAGTGATCACCCCATTATGATTTTCCTCCAGTGGGGGATTCTCTCCAAACGATCCTTAGGACTAAGCAGTGCTATTCAAATGCATTTAGAAATTATAAGCTCTCACTCTAAAGGTCAGGTTATTAGCCAGGCACATTGGTTCATTTCCATAATCATAGCTACTCAAGGCTGTGATCTAGAGTATCTTAGGAGCCAAGTTTATTGTTCCATCTTTAAAATAACCAGCAGAAATCAGGTGGTTGAGTACCAGTCAAAGAAGTGCAAGGCCCTTAGTTCAAAGCCCAGTACTACCCAGAAGAAAAATGTCAGCTATGGAAATATCCCAAATATGCAAATATTTTGTTACAATGTGCTTCCTGGAAATGATCCAGATGTCCTCTCCTTGAAAATTCAACATAAAAACGTATGCTTATCTCTCTGATGTTACAAACAGTGGAATAAATTCTACATTCACATGACTTCCCTTCAAAGTCTAAAGAAGCAGCCATCACACAGATGGTACCAATTGTTAATTGTAACCCCAAAGCTGTTTTTAATTTCTTCTTTAAAAGTAGAACCGGGCCAGGAGTTTGGCCTAGTGGTATAGTGCTAGCATGCATAAAGATCCAGATTCGATTCCTCAGTACTACATAAATATAAAAAGTGGGAAGTGGTGCTGTGCCTCAAATGGTAGAGCTCTAGCCTTGAGAAAGTCCAAGGACAGTGCTCAGGTCCTGAGTTCAAGCCCCAGGACTGGCCAAAAAAAAAAAGAATAAAAGTAGAACCTATGTTTGGAAATTACTAGTGAGATTTAAATCCTTTTCAGCCTCCTGTGCAGCTCTCTGGTTTTGTGAGTAAGGACAGGTCTACAGAATGCCATGTGGTAGCTTCCAAAATCTTTAACAACAAATGAGCAGAGGCCAGGAATTTGGTCTAGTGGTACAGTGCTTGCCTAGCATGTACAAAGACCTAGGTTCAATTCCTTAATACCACATACATAGAAAAAGACGGAAGTGGTGCTCAAGTGGTAGAGCTCTAGCCTTGAGAAAGCCCAAGGACAGTGCTCGGGCCCTGAATTCAAGCCCCAGGACTACAATAAAATAAAATAAAAACAAAAAACAAATGAGCAAACAAATTTGTCTGAATATTTTGCCCTCTTTCTTCTTTTATCCTTTACCCCCTGCTAGGAAGCATGGAAGTAAAGGCCCACCACCATGGACCATAAGGAAATGGGTCACACTCCATAGAGATGGATGGGGAGCTGTGAAGTGCTAGAAGTCTGAGTTACTGCAAATTGCCTGGGGAAGCGCGGCCACCCATGCCTATGATTCTTCTTTCTGGACTTTACCATAAAAGACAGATAAAGTAAAGCATGAGTACAATATGCGAAATCTATTCCAAGCTGCTATATATGGTGACCACCCAGGAAAATGCTGGAAATTTTATACAGATAAAATGCCACATGCTAAGTGAACCTCAGGATTTCATGAAGTTTCTAGGAATCCTTAAAGAAGAAAACAGAATACAGGTGGCAGGTGGGGGGAAAAGCACTGCAGCCAGGCGCTGCAGTGATCTGAGGATCACTCTTTGAAGTCAGTCTAAACAAGAAAATCCATGAAACTCGATTCCCAGTTAACTACACACACACACACACACACACACACACACACACACACACTAAAAGCGGAGCTGTGGCTCAAGTGGCAGAGTGCTAATGTTGAGTGAAAAAACTCAAGGACAGCACCCAGGCCCTGAGTTCAAGTCCCAAGACCAGCACCAAAACTAACCAAATTAATAAAAGCATTCCATAGCTCAAGAGCTATGTACATGGCCATAGAGAATGAAACTAAGTGAACACTAGGATATGGAAACAAGAGGTTTATCTTTGTTATTCTTAATGTACTATGTGACCTTTTTTTTCTTTTCTCATTTCTTTCCCCTTATGGTTTATCTCATGTTGTTAATATATCTGACGTTGTTACCTTTCTCTTTCCTCCCCCTGTCTCTCCTTCTTTGGTGACAGCACTGGGGCTAGATCTGAGGGTCTCACACTCTTGCCTAGATTTTTTTGTTCAAAATTATACTCTAACCTTTTAGTCCCACCTGCTTTTCACTGGTTAATTGGAGATCAGAGTCTTTCAGATTTGTTTTCTGATGAGTTCTCTGAGAAGAAATTCCTTACATGCAACTAAAGATTTTGCATTATAGGAGAATGGTCCACAAATCACTTATTGAGATTTAAAAGCTGGAATGTCATTACCAACATCCAGCACAAGCTGAAACAGGATCTTTGGTTTTGCTTTTCTTTTTCAAGATTAATTTTAGGGCCATGATTCTCTCATTCTGACAGCAAAGAGTGGGAGAGAAAGAGGTTTGCCCCTCTATTTTTTTGTGCATGGAAATGACATCTAGACTTATTACATCCTTTAGGCCTACTTCCTTGTTCTTCAGAAGCATTAGAATAAAAATTATTTAAATACAATTTTGTGTTCTTGTTTAATCCCTTATTCAGTGAATTATAATTGTTTTCACATCCAGAGAATGATCAATTTAAACTTACATTTTTCACAGCATTCATTTTCATTTAACAACCCTGAGCATGTAAACCACAGAATAGCACTGAAGGCTCAATAGCCTATTAAATTATTCACTATAAAAAAGGAAAGCCAGAACATTATTGTTTATTATTTATATAGTTTATCAGTTTGCTAGGGTCAGCTTCTCTCTTAAAGAAGTTGCTGTAATTTGATTGATAGGTTGTGTGGAACTGGAAGAGACAGGGAAAATAGGGTTGGACGAAATGGAAGGGTCGTCCTTGACCAATATGTATTGTATTCATAAACTGCCATATTGAATTAAAACCTCATCTAACTAAAGATTTTTTTAATTAAAAAGAAGCACAAACACCAAAAACTGCTAATATCTGCCTATTTTTTTTCCGGTGGTCCTAGGGTTTAAACTGAGAAGGTGGTACTTACTCAGCTTGCTTCCACGCGTGCTCTAACATTTGAGCAATGCCTCCAGTCCTGCTTTTTGCTAGTTAATTTGGAGACAAAGAGTCTCATAGTCTTTTCTGCTAAGGCTGGTTTCATGGAGCTAACTTTCTGAGCAGCTAGGATTATAGGTATGAGCCACCATTGCCCAATAAGACTGTACTGTAGTAACCCTTACACAGATTTATACAAATCAGGTGGTCTAACATTATAGTAGGTGTCGTTCTTGCTTCAGTAAGGTCAGATGTATATAAATCACACTAGCACAAAATAATTAGAATAATAAAAGCTTAACTACCTCCTCTGATGAAACTCCTCTAATGCTAGTGGTTAGTGACTGGTAGTACAGCACAGTGGGAGAGCATTTGCTTACCATGTATGACGCTCTGAGTTCAATCTCTAGCAACAGACACACACACACACACACACACACACACACACACACACAGAGTTTATAACAAGTGGGCATTCAGATGGAAAAAAATGCACCCTGACATACATTTTTTGTGCCAGTGCTAGACCTTGAACTCGGGGACTGGGCACTGTCCTTGGTCTTTCTCAAGGCTAGCACTCTACCATGAGCCACAGCACCAATTCCAGCTCTTTCTATGTATGTGGTACCAACGAATCAAACCCAGGGTTTCATGCATGCTAGACAAGCACTCTACCACTAGGCTATGCTCATGGCCCTGACACAGATTTTTATATTCTTCACAAAAATGAACTCAAAACACATTGACCAGGGGCTGGGAGTTTGGCCTGTGGTAGAGTGCTTGCCTAGCAGGCATGAAGACCTAAGTTTGATTCCTCAATACCATATACATAGAAAAAGCTAGAAGTGGTGCTGTTGCTCACATGGTAGACTAGAGCTCTAGCCTTGAGAAAGCCCAAGGACAGAGCTCAGACCCCGAGTTCATGCCCCACGATTAGTTAAAAAACAAACAAACAAAAACCCCACATCGACCAAAAAGTAAAATGCAAAACTATAAAATTCCTAGTATTAATACAGGAGAAAACCTAGATGATTTTGGCTGTGGAAATGATGTGTTTATTTTGTGGTTGTTGTTTCCAAGTCTTAAAGTTCAGATTTAGGACTTTAACTCTTCCATAAACTTCTTTTGTTCAAAGCTAGTGTTCTGACACTTGAGCTATAGCTCCACTTTCAGCTGGTTAATTGGAGATAAAAGTCTCATGGGCTTTCCTACTTGTCCAGGCTGACTTCAAACAGTAATCCTCAGATCTCAGCCTCCTGAGTAGCTAGAATTACAAGCTTGTGCCACTAGCACCCAGGTAGAAAATGATGTTTTACACACAAAACAAAAATATGATTCAAGAAAAATATAATTGATATGATGGAGTTCATTATTAATTAAAAAAAACTATATTCAAGGAGCTGGGAGTTTGGCCTAGTGTCAGAGTGCTTGCCTAGCATGCATAAAGACCTGGGTTCGATTCCTTGGTACCACATACGTAGAAAAAAGTCAAAAGTGGTGCTGTGGCTCAAGTGGTAGAACTTTAGCTTTAAGAAAACTCAAGAACAGTGCTCAGGTCCTGAGTTCAAAGTCCACGACTGGCAAAAAAAAAAAAAATTTACATTCAAGAGAATATGAGAAAGTATTTGTAAAAAAAGACATGCTTGAAAGTGGATTGTAAGAAGTTTGTTATTCAAAATATACAAAGAATTCTTAAAACTCAACAACAGGGGGCCGGGAGTTTGGCCTAGTGGTAGAGTGCTTGCCTAGCATGCACGAAGACCTGGGTTTGATTTCTCAGTACCACATACAAAAAAAAAAGTCAGAAGTGGTGCTGTGGCTCAAGTGGTAGAACTCTAGCCTTGAGAAAGTCCATGGACAGTGCTCAGGCCCTGAGCTCAAGCCCAGGACTGGCAAAAAACTAACAAACAAACTCAACAACAGAGAAAATAAACAACCTTATAAAAATTGCTTCAAAGACTTTAACTTACCCATCTCCGAAGAAGATGGACAGACAGTAAAAGCATATGGAAAGATGCACTATGATCACAGAGAAATATAAATTAAAACAATAGGTCATTACAAATCTATTATAGAACTCACCAGCAGTGCTGATAAGGACGGGCATTTGGAAGACAGCATGACAGCTTGTTATTTTGCTTTTAAAAATGAAACCTATTATTAGCATTTGATCCAGCTATTACATTCTCTAATATATTTAGTATACTTAACTTGTATTTACACAAAAACACTCACCTGGATGTCTATAGCGAGTCTATTTATATAAGTTGCCAAACACTGCAAACAACTCAGATGTCCTTTGGTAGATAAATAAATGTGGTACATCAGACAGTAAAATATTATGCAGCACTGAAGATGAAGGAGGTATAAGGCCCTGAAAAAGTAGGAGAAACTTTAGATGCACAGTACTAAGCAAAAGAAGCCCTGTTGTAAAAGTCACATGTGGTGTGATACAAGACTTTCTAGAAAAGGGAAGACCACAGAGAAAATGAGAACTCAGTGCTTTCCAGTAGCTAGTGGGAAGGAAGGACGAATACAAGAAGTCAGAAGGTTTTTATGCCAGTAAAATTACTCAGTTTGAGCACTGTAGGGTGGCAGATTATATACCCAAACATAATCCTTGGATATAAGGAGTACTGAGCTTGGTAACCATCATTCAAGAAGGATATCCGACTTTTACCATTTTCTTCTTGGAAACAGGAGATTAAAACTTGTAAGTGAAAGATGCCTTTCTTATGCTAGAAGAAAAGAAATGTTCTTTGGTAGGAAATCATAGCGGAGAGAATTCTGTCTGAACAGACCTTGTTAAGCTAATTCTCCATGGAACAAGTGACATTGACCAGGATTCACTGTACTCATAAATTGACATGTTGAATTGAAACCCCTTTGTACAATTACTTAAAATAATAAATTAATAAAATAGTTCTAATCTTTTTACTCCCCCTAAAGTAACTTAGTTACTTTCTCACAATGGCTTGACTTTGACCACTCTAATATAGATATTAGTGTATCTGTCTAATATAGGATAATTTCCTTGGGCCTATATCAGACTGAGACTTTTGTGATATAGAAAACATAACATTTTTCCCTGTTGACCTGTATTATATCAATTTAATTTCCAGGTTCAGCTGAAAAAGCCATGTAAAGAGAGGTTGGGAACCAACCAACCACCTCCCCACACACACACACAAGCATTCTCACAGTTATTCACAAGATAGAATAGAAGCTCTCAGGGGTTCAGAGGATGTACTTTCCCCTCTGCTCCTTGAGGATGCAGAAAAAGCCTTGATTAAGATGTCATCTTCTTTCCAGTTAATTGGCAGATCGTTCTTAAGAGTTCATGCCTTCAAATTTGTTCTTTCTAGATTGTCATTTTATTTTCCTGCCACCCACATTCAAAGAAGTCTTGTTTGCTTGTCTTCACAGTTCCCAAGCCTAAGAATAACCACAGCTTCCGCCTCTTGCCTGGAATTTCTGACAGAATGAAGAATGCAGGTACACAGAAAGAAAATGTAGCTGGCAGGCTGGGTTGTGCTTCTTGAGCCCAGCAGCTTCTAAAAAAAAAAAACATATAATAAAATGAGAGAGCGGAAAGAGAGAGACAGAGAGGGTCAGAGACAGAGATAGAGAATTGATAGATGTGTTTGATCGTCCAGCTGCCAAGAAAGCCTCAGGGACAATGAGGACTTCAGAAATAACACGAAAGAGAGGAGATCAGAGCATCCCATTCACTGTCCTGCAGCCTGAAGGACCCATTGTCCTCAACAGGTCAGGTGGAAGCCACCTCCCATGAATGAAGCATTCTGAGGCGATGATCAACCAGCCAGTAAAAAGGAAAAAAAAAAAAAGAAAAGAAAGAAAGAAAGAAAGACCTCCTGACACCAGAAACTGCAAACAGGATTCAGCTCTCAAGGGTAGTGCTCTGCACTTCCTCACAGATGTGGAATAATGAGATATCTACAGACGGCAGTGTCTCCAAAGGCAGCTGCAGACAGGGTAGCAGTGCAATGGCTCCGACTGCATCTGTCCGGTGCGCTTGGCTTCGATGTTGACCTGTGGAACATTGAAGGCAGGGTGGCAAAATTGAGCTTTCCAGTTTTTTTTTCATATATATATTGTTGTAATTATCTAGTGTTTTTTTAAAAAAGAGGAAGCCCTGGGAAGCATTTGAACTTAGAAATCTAGTCTTTAAAATACCAACATTAAAAAAAAATGGGAAAACATGGCAAAAATGAGAAATGGAGCCATTTATCTCATTTTCCCTTATAACCTTCAAATTGGCAAAGCAACAATGTGACAATAATAGTAAGAGATAGTATTTCCTTGGTGATTTTGCACTTGGTGCTACACTAAGTATTTCATTTGATTGTCTCATTTGAATGGTCACAGTACTGTGTGAGATAAGTAGTATTATTTCACCCAGGAGAAAAATGGCATCTTGAGGTAGTTGCTGGTGGTTCACACCTGGAATCCTAGTTACTCAGGAAACAGACCTGAGGATCAAAATTCAAAGCCAGCCCAGGAATGCATTCACACTGGGGCACAGGCAGGAGCCAACGACCTGGCTGACAATCCACCGGAACTTCAGAAAAACGGGGCTGGAGCCTCCTCACTTCCTACTCCTAGGAAAGAAACAGAGGGTACCACCACCCTTCCCTTCAACCTTGTGTTTTGTTCACCTTACTTACTACCTACATTATGTTGCATTAGCAGTAAACAATATTTTAACTTATGCTCCCTTTTGTAACTGTGATAGTCAATGTTTTATTTATTCATTTATTTTGTATAATCAAAGACTTCAGGTTCTGAAGCAGAATTGTCTGTCCAGGAGGCAATAATTACCTCCAGTAATTTTCTTTTCCTTTATCATTTTTTTAGTATTAGCATTTGAATGCAGGGCCCTCAGGCTCTCATTTGGCTTTTTTGCTCAAGGCTGGTATCTATTCATATCTATTTCCATTTTGAAGAAAATATAACATCAAAATTTGAAGCATTTAAAAGCAAGGGATGAATTAGACTTAGCATTTTAAAACTAGTGACAGTGCCTATTTTGTCTACTCTGTATTTGGAGTATTGGATTGTGCCTGGCACATGGCAGGCAATCAATACACATTTGTTAAGTGAATAAGTTGATGAATGAATGAAACATCAACAGTCATGGATGGGGAGGGACAAAGACTTCCAAGAAGGGCAAAGGAATGGTCTGCCTTTGCAGAACTGGTCTCAAGTGTGGTTTACGCAGTTTGAACAAGCTACAGTTGGTATGCTGTCCCTTGACTCCAAAGTTTTCCAGACAAGTGCATCTAAACCCACCTAGCCAATGTCTCCACTGGCACTAATCCTCTAGTGCTTTCACAGCAGCAATGGTGAACAACCTGCATGGATAGGAACCAGGAAGCAAGAGCTAATAGGGGTACAATCTTCAATGTACAGAAAAAGACCAAAATAACGCATGGGAAACGCATCAGGACATACGCCACCCTTAAATATTAAGTAAAAGTAAAAACATTTGGGAAAGAAAGAAAAGCCAAACAAACATTTACTCCTTCACAGAGGTGGAGAAGAAGATGCAATTTACTGTGTTGGCCCATGTCAGATGTACCCAGAATACACACTTCGTCTCCAGCCCTGGGTGAAGGAGAGTAATGAGCTCTTTCTTCGTCTGTGTGCTCTCAATACCATGTCTCCTCCCTCTATGCTCAACTCTATTTTGCAGGAAGTTGGAGCCCCCTAAGCCACACTTCCCAGAATCCTGCTAGCTTCAAGTGGGTGTTTGGAATGAGGAGAAATCATGTTTCTCTCTGATTCTAGCCACATGTGGCACAGTGACAGGCCCTTCTGGGACCCAGGGATGCTGGCTCTTAGAGCAGCAGTCCCCGTCTTAAGCAGCTAGAGGGATTCTTGCAACCTTCAGAATGAGAAGATTCCAAAGCTGATGCAGAGCCCAGTAGAGTAGTGAGCATCTACCTGACACCGAGGACTTTCTCCACCTTTTCCCTCTTCCTGCAGTAGCACCTCCACTCTGGCCATGGGTCTCTCCTTTTATTCCTTCTGCTCCTACTTTTAGAATCAATTCCACTTGAAACCTGTTTTGTTTGTTATACATACCTAATATGGTATCTGTTTTCCTGATTAGAACTTTATTGATGTCATTAATTAAAAATAGAAAGAGAAAGAAAAGAGAAAACTAAAAGAAGGAAATTCCCTTTCTGATGACCAGAATAATATTCCAGCCAAACAAAGCCCATGAAATAGAGTCTAATTGTTTTGTATAAGCCTTGTCAGAATATAAAAATGTTCTATGATATTTCACATTTATGTAGAGTTCAAAAGTTTTTCTGATGACAAATGGCATCTCCTCATAGAATGCCAAAATAATTTTGGCAAGCAGTAGCAGTTTTAGGAAATTAAAAATATAGTGAGTATGCAGAATGTGAAAATACCCCCTCTCCCCACCTACACATACACAGATAGCAAGACCATGAAATTTTCTACTTAATCAAAAAAGAGAGAAAAAAAAGAGAGCTTAGAGAATTGGGTGGAAAATGAGCCAATGATTAAAGGGAGTTCAAAGTTCACCACACACATCTGTGGAAACATTACGACAAAATCTTCTTGCACAAATTAAAAGAAAAAATATTGTAATTCTGAGTTGCTAACATGGGCAGCTTCTTGCAGGTCTAACTTTCTGAATCGAAAAACCTTGCTCAACACCATTCCAGCAGGCTCCTGACTTTGGCCTGCCTTTAACTTTCAAGAGCTTTGCTTGACAAAGGTTTTAGCACAGGGCCTTCTGCTACGACTTTGAACAGATGAAAAGGTAAAATCCATCTATTTCCAGGCTTCTCAGTGTCAATAGCGTGGGGGCGGAAATCAGGTCTAGAAAGAAAGAAAGTCATTTCTGGGTCTGATACGTTCTCAAATTAAAAAAAAGAATAAGAATATAAACAGAATGCAATGTAAAAAAAAAAAAAAGACCAGAGTGGAGTGGCCCAGACTTTACCAGAAAATTCCCCACATTGGTGCAGGGTGACAACCAACCCAGCAGCATTGTCAGTAAAGCAGTTCAGTAAGGGAGTGCCAATTGAGTCACTGAGGAGGAAAATTCCGGAAAGACCCCTCCATTTGCCTTCTCATGTTATAGAAAGAAAACCTGGAGGCAACAGCTTATTTGTTGGTCTACATGGGGGCCAGCGTGCCTAGCAAATTTTAATTTCCTTTTTGATCAACTGAAAAAAGGAAACAAGGCAAACCCTACAATTATCCTGAACAAAATGTCATTTACTTGTCATGAGACTTCTATATCCAGTCAATTATTTCTTTGTTCTGATCTCAAATAATAAGGGAACAAAAAGAAATACCTCTCTAAGTAGAGAACAGAACCTATGCTCTATTCTTACTGTCACCTTGGCCCATTCCCAACCTTTAGATAGAAGCTGGGCTATGTTATTACTCCTGGCAGTACTTGTTACTGATCAGTGCCAACCTTCCCCTCTATTGAGCCTTCTCAGTTTCTATTGGCCCTTTGTACCACAGCCCTGGTGGGACCCAAAGCAGTGCTCACGAATGAAACATTATTATCACTTTTCTCACCAGCTGACAGCAGTTTCTGGAATTAACAATAAACCCATCATATTGGGGTATAAACGTATTCAGACCCTACCCCTTCTAATACCCCATCTTTATAGCGATTTCAAAAATTTACTCTTTTTCTTGTGAATTTTGCTTAGCTCAACTGCAATACAAGGGGAAAAAAAATCCAAAAACCAAAAACCAAACCTGAAACAAACCTTAGTAACAATTCCTCTTTTCAAAGTGATGTAGAGATCTTTGTATCTGTTTTACTAACATATAACAGAAATCCTCTGGGCTAAGAAGTATTAGTTTCCTCTCACAGGTGATTAAATTGAAGAATATCAAATTGGATAAATAGGCAAAAGAAAGATGACATGAGCCGGCTGTTTTGTTTTGTTTTGTGCCTGATCTGGAGCTTGAACTCAGGGCCTGACTGTTCTTAGTTGTGTTGTTTGCTTTTTGTTTTGCTCAAGGTTGGAAATCTGCCACTTGTGCCATACTTCATTTCATATTTATTTGTTTGCTCGTCTGTTTATTTATTCATTTATTTATTTTGCTGGCTAACTGAAGATAGGAGGCTCACAAACTTTTCTGCCTGGGCTGGCTTTGAACCATCATCCTTAGATCTTAGCCTCCTAAGTAGCTAGGATTATAGGAATGAGCCACCAGCACCTGGCCAGGCCCAAGTTCTGAACCTAGATCTTCCAGGCCAGAACATCTATACTCTTTTGAATGTTACAGTCATATTGAACAATGGCCATCCTTTGTTGAACCCATTAACAATCACAACAATAAAATCGCAAATGACAGAAAAGAGGGAACAAAAAGACATTATTGACCAGGGTCATTGTACCGAGGGCTATGTCTTTACATCATGATAGGGAAAGTCCTTGAGTGATCTGGTGAGATGGTAGATAAATGGAGAGGAAGATAGCTCAGGAGTTAAGGGTTGAACTGAGTGAAAACCATGCTTGAGTTTCCAAGCTAATTTAAACTTCCAGCACTCTGGAGCTCTGATGCAAGATATCTTGTGGCAGTCTTTCACCCATGTTATACCTTCTCAGTTGCTAGGTTCAGAGGTGTCTTTCCTCACTCTATGTTCCTTTGACTTAGAGGGCCAGATTTTAAGCTTTACAAATCATATCACCTCTATCACAAGTACTCAATACTGCCATATTAGCACAAAAGCAGTCATGAATAATATATGAATAAATGAGCATGGTTGCATTTCAAAAATCTGTTTTATAAAACAAGAGATAGCTGATTTTTTTGCATACAGTGCATAGTTTTCTGACTTGTGCCTGGGGAGATTTAGATATCATTTTCTAGCACAAGTAAAAACTTTCTAAGTAAAGATTCAGAGTCACAACAAATCAAAGAAAGGCTTGATAAATTGGATTACAACAAACCCAAAGGTTTCTGGACAGCAAAGGACATAGCTCACAGCCCACAGAATGGGAGATTTTTTCCCAGCTATACATCAGACAAGGCCTTAATATCTAGAATATACTTAGAGCTCCAGAAATTAAACCCTCAAACAAACAACAACCAAATTATTAAATGGGCTAATGATTTAAACAAAGAGAGACTTCTCAGAAGAAGTAAAAAGGACCAAGAGACACATGAAGAAATGCTCAATATCGTATCATATACATAATATCAACACATAGAGGAAATGCAAATCAAAACAACACTGAGATCCCACTTCACCCAAGTTAGAATGGCCATTACCAAGAAAACAAACAATGATAAACGATCTTGAGGATGAGGCCAAAAGGAAACCTTAATACGCTGTTGGTGAAAATATAAGCTTGTTCAGCCACGCTGGAAAGCTCTATGAAGTTCCTCAAAAAACTAAACATAGAATGACCCTATGATCCAGCAATTCCACCCTGGGCATTTATCCAATAGAACACAAACAAGATCACAGTAAAGTCATCAGCACAACTATATTCATGCAGCACAAGTCAACACAGCCAAGATAGAGAAACAGACCAGATGTCAATGTCAAATGTTCAAGAATGATCTATAGACACAATGGAATTCTACTCATCCAACAGAAAGGATGATATTGTGCCATTCGTACAAAAATGGAAATACTTGGAAAAAATTATATTAAATGAAGCAAGTCAGACCCATAAAAACAAAGGTTGCACACTTTCTCCCATTTGTGGTAGCAAGAATATACCTATACATATGTAAGTAAACATATTGGGTAGTATGCAAGTATAATAGACTTTAGGGGAGCTCAAATAGTATGTATTCTTAAAATTTAATTTTATTGTTAGGTGATGCACAGAGGGGTTACAATTGTATATGTAAAGTAGTAGAACATTGCTACTCTCTCCCACATTTCCCCTCACTTTCTCTCCCCCTCAACCTGCTCCCAAGTTGCAAAGTTCATTTCCCACACATTGTCTTGTATGGCTGTTGCACTGGATACCCCCTTTTCCTTTGTCTCACCATTTTGTTGTTGGTCAAAGCCCAACACAATAAGCACTAGGAAATGGGTATTTGCAGGGAGGGGGATAGGTTCAAGGGGAAAAGGAGATAGAGAATGAAGTCAAGAATTCATTGCATATACCATGAAAGTAAGAGAAGTATGGAAGGGGTGAGTTGAATGGGGTAAGACTGGGTGACACAGATCAAGATGCAGTATATTTATAAACTGCTTTGTCAAGTGAAACTTTCCTTGTATATCCACTTAGAAATAATTTTTAAACATATAATTTTTGAGACTAAATGAAATGAACTCTAGGATATGGAAACAAAAAGTTTATCTTTGTGACTTTTGTTCTTAATGTAATATGTGCAGTTCTTTTCTCTTTTTTCCCTTATGATTAATTTCACGTAGTTACTATATCTGACTTTGTTACCTGGTATACTGTATATATGTTTATTTGAAATAGGGAAAGGAAGGGGGAAAAACAAGGTGATTGGAAATGGGTGGGAGGAGGGAAAGTGGGACAAAATCATGAGAAGGGGTATCAATGTTCGAGAAGTAATGCACCCACTACCTGGTAAATGTAATTGTAACCCCTCTATACATTACCCTGACAATAAAATACAACAATTAAAAAAAAAGATATCATTTCTCAAAAGAATGTACTCTGGGGCTGGGAGTTTGGCCTAGTGGTAGAGTGCTTGCCTAGCATGCACGAAGATCCAGATTCGATTCCTTGGTACCGCATACATAGAAAAGCTAGAACTGGTGCTGTGGCTCCAGTGGTAGAGCTCTAGCCTTGAGAAAGCCCAAGGACAGGGCTCAGGCCCTGATTTCAAGCCCCGGGACTGGCAAAAAATAATGTACTCTGGCAATCATTTTCCTTATAGATTTCTTTCCCAGCATCAAAATTCTTTGAAATACTTACAAGAGAGAATTGGAGGCCTTTGGAAGGTAGACTAAAAACACTGAGAAATAGTAGTATATTATTTCCAAAGTTCCTGGACTCCATAAGTTGCCGGAACTAACCTCTAGCACTCAAAAAATCTACAGAGAGAGCAAGGCTTCAGAAAGGAATAATTTCATGGCCCATTCATGGAACCCTGGGCAAGAGGGTATATCAGGTAATAAGCACCCTGACTAAATGGGGGGTATTAACAAAGAACC
The DNA here is from genome assembly GCF_031878675.1 of Megascapheus bottae. Taxonomy (NCBI): domain Eukaryota; kingdom Metazoa; phylum Chordata; class Mammalia; order Rodentia; family Geomyidae; genus Megascapheus; species Megascapheus bottae. The sequence goes on from NC_143517.1 coordinate 41,470,520, forward strand.
ACTTGGGGGATTGTAGGAACTACACAATGAACACGTATCTCCCGTGTTACATTCTTGACATTCTCCCCATGATTCTAAGTTGCCACACACAATGCTGAGTGCTACTAAGTGGTACATAGATACAGTTGGGTGTAAAGTCATATTTAATCAGATTTTCATCATGTATAGTATAAAAGCATTAGCTGTATGCCCAATATAGCAAATTACTCCAGATAAAACTAGCTGGTAGTTCTTTTAGGAAAAAAGATGGATCTATGTGTAGGTGCTTTGAAAACTTTGAATAGATTAAATTATAATCATAGAGTAGACTAAAATGGTAAAGCAAAGATAATTCAATACTATAATTTCCTTCATCATATCTACTATTTATAAAATGTGAATTGGCAAGCAATCTTGTGTCCTAAATCAGGAGGATTCTGGCTTAACAGTTGAGTGGCTACTGGGCTATATCACATCAGAGGGTGTTAAAATCACATAGCCTCTGCTTTAAAGTTACTCTTGTTCTTACAGTCACTGCTGAAAAATTCATGGAGCAATTTAAAGGAAGACTACTTAAGTTTGTTGTTTGTTTTGGTTCTGAGTTTTTTTTTTGTCAGTCATGGGACTTGAACTCAGGACCTGGATGTGCTGTCCCTGAGCTTTTTCACTCAAGGCTAGCACTCTACCACTTTGAGCCATAGTACTACTGTTGGTTTTTCTGGTAGTTAGTTGGGGATAAAAGTCTCATGGACTTTCCTGCCTGGCCTGGCTTCGATATTTAGTTGCTCTTTTAAAGGATAAATAAGCATTCCCCCCAAAAAAACCAAGAGGAAAGCTAAGTTCACTATTGCATTTCTAGTTTCTTGTGCCTTCTGTAATATGGTTATACTTGGCAGCCTGAACAAAAGAATTTGTTCTCTCACAGTTCTGCCATCTTAAAGTCCAAAACAAGTCTTGCTAGATCAGAGCAGGAGTTTCATCTACCCAAGCTCTCTCCAAAAGCTATGGGGGACAAGACGCTCCTCACCTCTTCCAACTTCTGGCAGTTGCAGCATTCCTTGGCTGAAGGCTGCGTCATTATAGTCTCTGCCTCTAAGTCACATTGCCTTCTCTTTCGTATATGTCAATTCTTCCCCTTCTTCTCTTTTATAAGGACACTTGTGATTGCACAGTCAGAATGATATCTCTATCTCAAGAGCCTTAATTTATTCACAACTATAAAAATTCCCTTTCCATAAATGGAAATATTTACAGTGGGGATAAAAAAGGATATCACATCTGTGTCCTGGACCTTAGTAGCTTTCTTTCACCTGCATTCATTCAGTTTTATACTTAACTTCTCAGAAAACCCTGCCTCTGATATCCATAGGTCTTACCTCTCACTGCCTTTGAGTCTTTTTACTGAATAGTATACTCTCAGTGATTCTTTTCTTATTATGAAAATTAAAATTGCAGTTATTCCCTGGAAATCCTTACTTTACTTCTTGCCTGTTGAACATGAATCACCATTGAATTTATATATCTGTATTCAAGTGTATGTTTCTTCCAGCTGTTATGATGCTCACTGTTTTGTACATCTACCCTCTGGAAACCCGATACCTTTTACTTGGTAGATGGAGAGATGGATCAGTTGGGTAGGTAATGTATGTACAGCAGGATATGATGAGAACCTGAAGAAGAGAGCTCTTAACTTAGTGTGAGGGGATGGGAAGTGGGAAGATAAACTCACAGCTCTCTTTGGTCACACCCTTTCGATTTAGACATTGACGTCTGTCATTTAGACATTCTTTATGACAAGGCTAATTTTATTTCATGTTTTTCAGAAATGGTTTTCTAGGTAAATGGAATATTTTTATTGCAGAAAATGTCATTTCCTAAAATAAAAATGCATAGCTTAAGTTCAACAATCCTTTTAGTATTTGGACAGAAGATAACTTAAGGAAAGTAGTTACATATTATGAAAGAGTTTCATGGCTTCTACCCATCTCATTATACAGTGTTAGAAATACTCTACTCTCTTTTAAAGGTCTTGGTTTATTTTCTCTTTTTTTCAAGTTAACTCATATGGATGACATCATGTAATATTGTGTGCTCTTCTGGTACGAAGTACTTTGATACTTGTGAATGATTCAGGCAATGGCTTGGTTCAACTAATCTCAGTATTCACATTTACCAACCTTGTTAATATCACATCCTGTAAGGAGATACTTCAATTGCAGAGGAACTACCTTTTCCAGCATATGTTTACATGTGTGATATATGCACATCCACAAACACACACAATATTTAAGGTAGTGCTATAGGTTCTTATTTAGTAAGACAGACTCTGAAAACATCTTCAGTGAAACAGATTGACGACATATATGCTTTCAAACAACTAAACAGCAAACATCCCACACTGCATCATCTGTCTTCATCCTTACTTCTTCAGATAACAATATTTTCTATCTCTATTCCAAAGAAAGGCATTTTGCATTTTGCTGTCATTATATTTTTAGGTATTAATTGCTACCCTTGAATATATGTATGAGAGAGAGAGAGAGAGAGAGACAGAGAGAGAGAGAGAGAAAGAAAGAATCTAGGCACTGTCCCTGAACTTTTTAACTCAAGGCTAACACTCTACTACTTGAGTCAAAGCTCTACTTCTAACTTTTTGGTAGTTAACTGAAGCTAAAAGCCTCATGGACTTCCCTGCTCTCCCTAGCTTTGAACCACAATCCTCAGATCTCAGCCCCTTGAGTCGCTAGAATGATAGGCATGAGCCACCAGTGCCTAGCTTAACTGCTACCATTTCAAACAGCCTCTAAAGAACAAATATTTACCCAGTTAACTCATTTTTCCTGTTAGTGATCAACAGATTTGATAAAAATTAATCAATTTGGTAACTGTTGAGCCTCTTTGTGTATAATCACCAGTAGCAATGAGAGGAGACTATAAATAATTGTCTGCATGTCTAGATGTTTGGGGCTTACACTAATTGCTAGCCATGAGGGATTTTGTGCCCTTGAGGTTGTATTAAAAGGTACAATGAATCTTGGGTGACTTTCAGCATCAAGGATAGCAAAGAGAATGTATATTTCCCATCGTTTTCTTGAAAGCACTTTGGCTGCTTGTTTGTTCAGATACATTGCCATTGCTTTCCATCTCATGGGGGCTGACAAAGAACGCATACCCAAGCCTCCCTGTTGCTCACTGGGCTCCGTGCATGCTTTCACTATTGATATTACCTTCGCTCTTTCTTTTCTCTCTTTTGTTCCTTGCTAGAATCATTTTAAGTTGCTTTATCCCATTTGGCAGAGCAGTGGAGGTAATGTGATCTATAAATCGACTGAAGTAGAGCAAAGTGGAAAAGAAAAAGGGAGACATAAGACAACACTGGTAAGAAGAAGCATCAAGGGGGCTCTCTGACCTGTGACCTCTGGACAGTTCCTCAACATGAAGGTGAACTTGTTTGAACATGTGCAGTTTGGGGCTGTCTGGCATTAGCTGAAATGTGCCAGGCTTTCTTTGTATTCATTTGGGTAAAGCTTCATTCCTTTCCTCTTTTCAAGACAATTGTCTCAACAGTAGGCTCTTTTGTACACTCTAATTTAGAAGCCACTGATATAGTGAAAAGAAACACTAGCTTAGGAGCTCAAGGCTATCTCCACTGGTTAGCAAGCAATTCCTTATCAGAATGCTGTTAGGAGCACATCAGCCTGGTCTACACATCATGAAAAGCTGCGCCAACAAGACACAGGATTACGACTTCTCAGGATGCTTTGCCTGTGCCACTTGAATTACCTTCCATTCACTGTCTTTCCTATACTCGTTCTCCAATGCATCTCCAATTCCTTAGCAATCAGAATTCTAACAGTCCAAGAATGAAGTTGCCAAAGGGTATTTTATATACTTTTTGCCAGTCCTGGGGCTTGAACTCAGGGCCTGGGCACTGTCCTTGGACACATTTTGTTCAAGGCTAGCGCCCTGCCACTTGAGCCACAGAGCCACTTCTGGCTTTTACTGTATATGTAATACTGAGGAATCAAACCCAGGGCTTTGTGTGTGCTAGGCGAGTACTCTACCACTAGGCCCAACCCCGGGCTCCAACAGGTATTTTAAATTCCATCCATCACCACCACCATTACCTAAAGAACAAATATTCTTTAAAAAAAACCAAGATGATGAGACAAGACTGCATTTCCCCTAAAAGGTCATGTACTTTGTGAACTCTCTTCCATCTTTCTCATGAACCCACAATTACTCTAGGTCACTGAAAAATCCCCCCTAAGGTGTTTTTTTGCTTATGCCCCCACCATCCTTTCTTCTCTCCTAGGGACTCCAGTATAACAACAGAGACAGAGAACTATTTATTGAATACGGCTGTTGATCTCACCTAGAATATTCTAGAACTCATTGGCAAACCTAAAGAGCAAGGTAGACCATTTTAAGCGGAGGCCCTTGGGAACCCTAGTGTCTGTCAGGGAGCTCAAATTTCTCCCTGTCTCCAGAAGCATGGAGGCTGTGTCTGTCACTATTTTTCTCACCAGACAGCCATTCAAAGAGTGGCTCTTTTATTAGACACAAAGGGAACATTCTCCTTTATGTTTTCCAGCACAGACAAAGAGCTCTTTGGTAAGCCAAATATGCTTCTGGGTATTTTTGCCTGGATATTGCCATAGGCCTGACTCTCTGGAGGAAAAAAAAGAAAGCAGAAGGAAGAGCATTGACTCAGTGGTCCCTATCTGCCCAGCTTAGGGACAGTCTACATTTTAACAGGTACTGGCTCTCTTTCTTTGTCTTCTAAATTGAGGCAGTATAACACCTTCTGGGCCCACAAATCCAGAACACTCCTCATTTAGTCTCAAAACTCCTGACCCTTCAGCCTGACATAGAGAATTCAGACCTATCTGCATGATAAGACATTTAAACATGACATTTTATTCTCTCCATCTCAACTTCCAACATAAATATTCCATTGCTTCTAGCATAAAGCCAGGTATGCCAATCAAAACATGATTTTTTTTATAATGACAGTAAAAACTTAGAGCACCCACATGGGTGACCTGTTGTACTGAATGTCAAACCCCAGGTACAGTGAAAATAAAATCTGATAAAGCCCGCTGAAGACCTCAGCTGCCTCCAGTGATAACTGCATCAAACTTGAAATCGGAGAAATAGGTTATGTTTGTTGTTTTAAGCAAACACCTGATTTCAGTGACTTAGTTGATAATAAACATGTTGGGGATTACGGAGGCTATTTCCTTAAATAAACAGTGAAAAGTCCAATGTAAATATTGTGGGTTTTGACTTCTGCTTCCTTATGGTCTTGTCACCCTTGAGAAGATATTAACAAGCCAGTTGTCCCAGCACATGCTGACATAGTCCTTACCTGCCAAGGCTAAAATGACCATGTCAGCCTTTATCTATCCACTTAGTACTTCATAGTGATTTTTAAGCAAGTCCTACCTACCTGGAAGAAGTTCTAGAATATTTGGAACACTATAACCATGCTTTATCATGTTCAGAAGCAGGCATCATTGAGCTTTCAGCCACATTAGGAGCCTGGGTCTGGGAAAGCAGTAAGCTGTCCAAGTATAGCCATTACCTTGCCATAATTCTAAGCTACAACCTCTCTTTGCTCTCTGAAACCTTGCCTCAGCTCTGTTTCCTCATATGGCAGATAAAAGATTCAAACAAGGATATTGTGTCTCAAGAATCTGCAAGAATCACATGAGTATCTTATACAGCTGGCTCTTTCTTTTAAAAAACAATCGTTTTTATTATTTTTAAGTAGTGTACAAAGGAGTTGTCATTTAAGAAAGCAGGATATGAATATAGTATTTTTTTTTCTGATCCTGAAGCTTGAACTGAAGGCCTGATGCTGCCCTCGAGCCTTTCTGTACACAAGGCTAGCCCTACATCATTTGAACTACAGTGACACTTCCAGCTTTTTCTGAGTAGTTTATTGGAGAGTCTCATGGACTTTCCTGCCCTTCAAACTGTGATCCTCAGATCTCAGCCTCATTCTAGCTCATACCTAGAATTACAGGGATGAGCCACTGGTGCCAAGTTATAATATATCTTCATCTATGTCACTCCTTTCAACATTCTCACTCATCCCTCCCCTATCCAGCCACTCCTTCCTTTACTCTTCTAACTTTGTAGGACATACATTGGATTCTCGACTACATTCTAGCCCACTCCTCCTCTTCATTTTTCTACCTTTTCCCCCTCACCACCACCTTCCTCCTTTCAATTACCTTCCTGGTATTTTATTTTGCTGAACTTTGACTTTGCCTTTCTAAGAAAGTACACTATTGGAATTTTCAAATAGTGAGAAGTGAGGCCTAATGGGGTGAGGCCAAAAAGTCTTCATTCCCATACAGCAAGCTCTGGCATGTTTCCAACACTATTGGTTCATGTACATACTCTGAGTAGCAAGAGGTATCTGACTTCCAAGGAAATTGCACTGCTGATGGTTTTTTTCCATTAGAAATGGTACACAAAGGTTATATAACCAATGCCATAGCATACTGCCAAAAGACTGGACAATAGCATTGTTTAGTGCACTGTCCAAACTGCCTTGGTTAGGACTGTTTATGATTTAGTTTAACAAAGCACAGGCAATCCCAAATGTCCACACATTTCTTTATTCTATTTCCCATGATGATGAAGATGAAATTGTTATTTATTTTATTTCTTACAATTTTATTGGCTTACGGACTATTCAACAATTAACCCCCAGCTCAGACATCCTGAGGCTTAGATTTTGTTGTAAGAATTATTATCCAAATTCAAAAAGAGAGGGGGGGATGAAGGAGATGGATAGATGGCAGAATGGAGGGAGGAGAGGAGGATGAGAGAGAGAGAGCTTAAGACTAGTGAATATCACAGTTCAAAATAAAACGTATAATTTTCAAATTTACAGAGAATTTTCAGAAAATAAGGACGATTGTTCCTCTTCCCAAATAAGGTTTTAGTTAGAAGAAAGAGTTAGCAGAAGGGAAAAAACAATGGACCTGACTACATTTGGCAATAGCAGGTTCAATACTCAGCCTTCTCCTGGGAGGTTACAGCCTGACTTCTCCTACTCCTGAGAATTTATAGAAATGTAGCCACCTGAGACAGATGTTCATTGTTTTATAATAAGCCCAGGAAAACAAATCCATTCTTCTCTCCATAATTGCCATGAGTACCTTCAGAGAGGATGATGTAAATTCAGGAGTAGCACCAGACCCCACAAGCCAGAGCTCACTGGCAGAGAGACTTGAGTAGGTAATACAGGGCGAGGGCATAAAAATGTGTGCAAAGCACAATCATCAATGTTTTTTTTCTCACTTCTTTCTCCAAGAAACAGGTCTTGCTGTGCTTTGAGTATGAAATGTTCTCCAGAGGCTCAGGTGGTGAGTGATGGGTCCCCACGTGGTGGTGCTATTTGGGGAGATGGTGGAAACCTGGGAAAGTGGAATACCTAGAGGAAGCGAGTTACTGGAAGAATGACTCCATCCTGTCCCTTTTCTCTGCTTCCTGTCTGTCATGAGGTGATGGACTTCTCCCACTCCATGTTCTAGCCTTCATGATGTTCATAACACAAGAGGATAAGTGACCATGAAGTGACCCTCTAGACCCATGAGCCAAAACAAATCAGTCCTCTTTTAAGTTGTTCTGTCAGACACACAGGTCACAATGATTAAAAATGGATGGACACACTTTTCTAACATGGGATGAGGTACCATGGACACTTTACCACTTAGCTTGGCCCTGTATCTGAGCCTATGAGAACCAGGATTTAAGTTCAACTAGAAGCACCTTTTCCATACTCAAATGACTCACCAGCTGAGATTCTCTGATGGCCTTCAGTCTCCCTGGTTTTGTGGTTCAGCGATCCTCTCTTCAACCTAATTATTAGTCCATACCATTCCTGCTTTGTGGAGCAACCTGACTTTGCTACAGGAAAGATTCTGTAGCCAAGCATAAACTTCACAACAGTGAAAATCCTTGCTAGAGAGAATCTATCATTCTTAATTCTAAAACCCTTTGGTTAGACCACAAGACTATAACAATCCTCAATACAAACTCGTGTTTATCCTTCCATAAGACAGTTTTTTCATCTCTAAATTTTAAGTTATGATAGACAAAGGAGAAATTAGGTTGGCTCAACCCCTACAATTTTCTCCATGTGTTAGTCAGAAAGCTTCTCATTCTTAAAGTTACTCTCATTTACATAAAAGAACACAGGATAAAAACCTCTGTGGTCTGAAGAGAATCACAGTAGATTCTAAATTGAATTTATACATATTAAACATTGGTAATCCAGACAATCTCTAATAAATTTGCTTTTATAGTGTGACCTGTGACCTATCAAATGAGCTTTCTCTTGTCCCCCAAGACCCAGGAAACTCTCCCCTGGGATGAGTTTTTAATATAGTCTCAGACTATATTCCTGTTTCCTAGTAGAAACAAGATCTATCTCCATTCATAACTGCATTCTTGACCTTGAACCTGCATGTCCTGTGTCCTTGCTTGATACTTCTCCTGAGCTATAAAGTCAATACTATCAAAACAGAACCCTTCAGGGCTGGGTTTGGCCTAGTGGTAGAATGCTTGCCTAGCATGCATGAAGACCCAGGTTCAATTCCTCGGTACCACATACATAGAGAAAAGCCAGAAGTGGTGCTGTGGCTCAAGTGGTAGAGTTCTAGACTTGAGAAAGTCCAAGGACAGTGCGTAGGCCCTAAGCTCAAGGCCCAGGACTGGCAGAAAAAAACCACCACCACCACCACCACCACCACCAACAACAACAACAAAAAACCAGAAACCTTCAGTATTTTGTGGGTTGTCTCTCATATAGTGATACCCCCCAAAATAGCTAAATATTAGTAGAAGTCATGCATGAGAAAAAGTACATCCAATAACTTAATTCCATCATATCTACCTATCTACATAGTTCACTCATCTTTTGGTGAATAAATAAGATACACCTCCAGATACCCTCCAAGCAAGAGCTTCTGCTCTAACTTCCAGAGGAGGCAGTGACTTCTCATATTCTTTACTCAGATATTGTATGTTTGTACTGTCAAAGGGGACTGTCACCTATGGGTATGGATAGGCATCATCATTCTCTATTCAAACCACTCAGATCAGGAATAGAAATCTTCCTGATTGTAGCAGTTCTTCAATTTTAACACAAAGTGCCAGGAGTAATAATATCCAGAGATATCGCTGGGGCCTTATTAAAATTCAGATTATTACCATTAGAATATACTACAGGCCCTTGTGTGAGTTATAATAATCTCTCTGTCTGTCTGTCTGATTGACTCTCTTTCTGTTTCTCCTGTCTCTCTATCTTTCTGAATCTGTCTCTCTGTCTCTGTCTCTGCCTCTGTCTCTCGCTGTCTCTCTGTCTCTCTCTTTCTCTCTGTCTGTTTGTCTCTGCCATGCTGGGATTTGAACTTAGAGCCTTGTGCTCTCACTTTTACTTTTCACTTAAGGCTGGCATATGTATGACTTGAACTACACTTCCACCTCCACCTTCTAGCTGGTTAACTGGAGATTAAGAGTCTCATGGATTTGTCTGCCCAGGCTGTCTTCTAACAGTGCTCCTTAGATCTCAGCCTTCTGAATAGCTAGGATTACAAATGTAGCTACCACACTCGGCATGATAGTCTCTTACACCAGCAATGAAGATGTTATAGGAACCAAGTTATCTCAAAAGGGTGGCCAGTATTTTATGGAGCTGGCTAAAGTTGCTAAATTTAAACATTCTGTATTATAATTCTATTTGTTGGTTTATCTCTTCTCTTTCACCATAAAGATCCTGGGAAAGGAATCATGTCTGTATTATTCATTAGCGTTTCTTGGAACTTTACATGGCGTGGAACAAATGATCCTCACTGAATGACTCGATGGACAAAATGTCATTTGGTGAGCCAGTTTAAAAACACGCACTACCTTTTTATCATAAAAACCTGAGTCTCTGAAGAAGGCATAAAAGAACTGCATGAGAAAGGTTAACATGGTCCTAGTTCATATAACCTTTGATAGTCACAAAGTATTTATTTTCCTTCTTGAATATTAATACTTCTCAGAAATAGGAATCAAGAAAAACTTGGGGATGATCAGTGAGTCAGACATGGTCCCTGACTTGCAAAAGTTCTCCATCAAAGAAAGCTGTGCTCTGGAAAGCCAGAATTCCATGACTGACCTGGGGTGACTAGTGGTGTGGAAGAAACATGAGCACACAAAGAGGAAGAATAAAGCTAAGGTTGGGAACATCCAAAACAAAGCAACAAAAAAAATAAAAAGATAGTATGATGTGTTGTTGGTTGAGTAGGAAGCTGGAATGGGAAAGAACAGTGGAAGGTCTCAAAGGGCAGTTGATAAAATACTCTGAAAAGCTACACTAAGGGATGTGGCCTGTAGAGGTGACCCCAAAAGGAGTTTTCCATGAGAATAGCCCATGGTTCTGCCAAAGGATGACTCAGGTTGAGAGAAATGGGTGAGAAGTATGAAAGGGGTATATTGGACTTATGGTATAACCCTTCCAAATACCTAATGAACTGTTTAGGAAAATGAATATCAGAAGGCTGAAACATGTTCTGTAGGGGGAGGGCAATGAGGAGGGCACACAAGTGGAAGAGGAAAGATAAACAAACACAGTCATTAGAGTCAACACACACTATGTAAAACTTGGACTATGTAACTTGAGGAGAAGTGGGGGAGAATGATGGAAGAGGTGACATTGACCAAGAAGCATTGTATTCATAGCTTGACTGCTGGAATTGAAACCCCTTTGCATAACTACCTAATAAAAAATAAAGAAAAAATACGTGTTGTACTCACAAACTGACATATTGAAGTGAAACTTCTTTGTATAACTACTTAAGGATAATAATAATGATAACGATAACAGCAAATGACTCAGAACCTTCTGCTTTCCTCTCCAATCCAATATCCACCGATCTGCTCATAGGTTTGCAGAGAAATAAAAATTGTTTGCCCTGAAACTGCAAACATGCATTCAAGAGGCTCACTGGTCATCTTCATGAGTAGGTTTAAGCATTATATGGACATTCTAGAGCCACCTGTATTCTAGAACAACAGGGATGGATCAAGTCTAACCTAAAGGAAGGGTCTGCCTCCCTGACATCAGTTGGGTCACCAACTGAAAGAGAATTGGGGATAATGAGGGGAGCAAGAGATTCTGCTTGGAGAGCAGGGATCTCATTAATTAGCTTGAGGATCCCTGGGACTGAAGCTGTACATGTTGGCAGTAAAGTAATTGAGAACCAACTGGATTCTGTTAGCAGTACAACACAGTATCAGATGTACAGTGCATCTTCAACAGGTATTAATAGTAAGGAGCCTGGAGCCAACCAGAGGTATGTCCATGTAATAAGGAAATGAAGTGCCCTTAAGTGTATAAAACATCACCATCTGTCACCCATAGGCAACTAAATAGAAGAACACAATAGAAGAGCATTTTGAAATGGAAGGAATAACCTGAGTACATGAAGACACAGGAGACTGAATGAAAGACGAGAATTCTTTCTTCTAGACACTGGCTGGCTAACTAAAATAGAAGAGAATAGGAAATGAAGGAATCTATAGGAACACATCTATGTTCTTCCACCTGTGGTGATTCCTTACAAAAAAAATCTAATGCAAACCCTGTCGATTAAATGAATGGACTACTTGGTTGGTTTTGTGATGTATAGCGTGGAACATAGGAAATGCTTTGTCATTGAAGCTAATGCTTTGTAGTTAAGGTGTGCTTTATGGCCTATTCAAAGTTGACTCATCATAATACACAGTTATCTCTCTGAGTCTATGGGTAATTGGTTTCAGAACCCCCACAAGATACCCAAGTTTGTAGATGTTCAGGTCTCATATGTAAATGCCATAATATTTGCACAAAGCATATGTACATGCCTTTTGTAGTTTAAATCATCTCTAGATATCATCTACAATATTTAACAATAACTAGGGGTACTATCTTACTTAGGGACTAAAGATTAAAATCTGTAAATTTTTGTACAAAAATAATTCCTCCCACTTATTTTATGCTATCAGCACTGGGGCTCAAGATTGGTTTTTTGCTACTTGAACCACAGCTTTACTTCCATATTTTTAGTGGCTAATTGGAAATAAGAGTCTTGTGGACTTTCTTGCCCAGGCTGGCTTTGAATCTTGATATTCAGAGCTCAACCCCTGAGTGAGAAGCTAGGGTTTCAGGCATGAGCCACCAGTGCCTGGCCCCAATTGTTTTCAATCTATGGTTGTATGAATGAGCAGATGCAGACCCAGAGTGCCAATTGTAGGTACAAAAGTAGGATGTGATCACTGTGGACAAAATACATCATCGTGAAACTGTTAGTCAATTTTGCCATAGTCTTCTACACCACTTCTTTTGTTTTGGTTTGAGAGGAAATAAATGTTGCAAATAGCAGTCATACTACAAACAGGACAGATAATGTGTTTACAAAGGAATCAGCGATATCTATTTTGTTTGCAAAATGAGCTACCTTTGTGGAAACAAGTAGGTTTTTATATGTTCATGCAGAAAACTCATACTTAAGTAATAATGAAAAAAAGTTGAAAACTTTCTGAGACTGTATTTAAACTACAAATATAGCAAGGCACCACTAGCTCACGTATATAATCCTAGCTATTCAAGAGCTTGGGATCTAAGGATTATGGTTTGAAGCCAACCCAAGCAGACAAATCCAAGAGACTCTTAACTCCTATTAACTAGTAAAAAGTCAGAAATGGAGCTGTGGTTCAAGTGATAGAGAGACAACTTTGAGTAAAAAAGCTAAGACAAAACATGAGCCCTTAAGGTCAAGCCCTAGTAATGGCACACAAAAAGGCAAGTAAATAAGTTAAAATAAACTCAAGTTATTCTTATGTAATTATATAAATGTCAAGACGTGTAGATATTTTAAAAAGCTAATCATTGAGTATAAGACTTAAAAGCAATACCTTTTTCAATTTAGGCAAACAATTCAAATATATCCTAATGATATACCAAAATAAGATTATTAATATCTCCTAAATATTAAAAGACATTACTTCTCTGACTAAGGCATTATTATACTTGGAGGAAAATTTAGTGACTAGAGTGACAGGATGCCATATTTTCATATTTTTTGTCCTGTTTATGTGTCAGACAGTAGTCTCAGTGAATCGAAATAGACACATTCAGATTTATTGTCAAATAATCATTTTTCGTCTCATTCCTATTTTTAGTCTGTACAAAATTTCTGATTCATGTGGATCTCTGACAAGACAGTTTTAGACCAAGATCTAGCTGGCCAATGAGATCAGGTCCATTTCTCCCCACTGGGATGCTATATCCTGGCTAGACTTTTCAGGAGCCTGCAAAGCCTTTCCCTCCATAGTTATCTTCCCAACAGCCCTCTTCTCCTTCCTGTGTGAGAAACACAGGGTTCCTAAGCCTCATACTGGTGACATCGGTGGGCTGGGAACATTTGGTAATGGGGAACCATTGTATGCACCATAGCCTATTAGGCAGCTTTCCTGCCAGAGCTTTACATAGCAAAAACAACTCTTCTTTCTATCAGGCTGTGGCCACCGAAATTGTCTCCAGATATTTACAAAATGCCCTTGAGTTGAAGGCAAGGCAAAAGTAGGGCAAGAATCACCTTCACTGGATAAACAGCTGTACTTATAGAACATATTTACGATCTCATCTCCACCATCCTCTCTCTATGAGCTATAAAGAAAAGAAAGGGGCAGCTTCCATTCCATCTGAAGGGAGTACATCTTGACAGGCTCAGATTAATTATTGTGGTCCTATTCCCCTTCTTAATTAAAGAGCAAGCAACACAATAATGGACAAAATATAAGTCTGTGGAGGGGTGCTACTTAGGAGCCAGAGATTTGAGGACTGTGGTTCAAAGCCAGTTCATGCAAAAAGTTCATGATACTTTTACCCTCAATTAACCAGCAAAAAGCTAGAAGTAGAGATATGGTTCAAATGGTAGAGCACCAGTCTTGAATGAAAACTCCAAGGAAGAGTGAAAGATCCTGTGCTCAAGTACTAGAACATAGTCAAAATGCCTGAGGTTAATGTTTTCCTTACATGAGAGTCCTGTTGGGGAAGAAAAGGAAATACAAGAAAGAAAAGTATACAAATATTATAGTGTTTGGAGTGTTCTCAGATAAAACAAAGCAAAGAATGTCAGTTGCTAGTGGCTCCTGCCTGTAATCTAAGCTATTCAGGAGGCTGAGAGCTGAGGATTGCAGTTCAAAGTCAGCCCAGGCAGGACTCTTTTTTTGTTTTTGTTTCTTTGTTTGTAGATCATGGGACTTGAACTTGGCCTGGGCGCTATCCTTGAGCTGAAGGGCTCAAGGTTACCGTCCAACCCTTTAGCCAAGCCCTATTTCCTGTTTTCTAGAGATTAATTGGAGATAAGAGTCTCTGGTCCTTTGGGCTGGCTTTAAACCTTGATCCTCAGATCTCAGCCTCCTGAGTAGCTAGGATTATAGGTGTGAGCCACTGTCCCCCCCCTCACTCGCTTCAGGCAGGACTCTTATCTCCAGTTAGACCTCAAAATAGCTGGAAGTCGAGCTGCGAGCTGCGTCTCCAGTGGTAAAGCACTAGCCTTGAGCACAGAAGCTCAAGGACAGTTCCTAGTCCTTGAGTTCAAGCCCCAGGACCAGTACAAACAAAACATAAACAAGAGAAAGACACAAAAAAATAACACAAATAACTTTCTTGAGCCGTTATAGGTTAGAAGATAAAAATGTTGAAAGACTCAATAACTTCTATCCATGTCATATGTGGGGATTCACATTTCACATCTTTATGCCTTCAAATGTGTGTGAAGTAGGTAGAAAACCTGCTCCTCTAACTTCCCCAAATATAAGGAACACCAATAGATAACACCAGTAGATAAGAAAACCCTATGAATTACTATGAGGAAGAAAGTGCAGGAGAGAAGGAAAGAAAGAAACAAGATAAAAAATCTTAGATTCTTTGAAGTTGCATGTATCTTTTGAAATCATTATCCATACAATGTTTCAAGTTATACAGACAGAAGGAAGTATATATGATACCCTAATTAAATGCTAAAAAATACAAATAGAAATATGATTAAACACACTTAGCATCTCCATCCATAGTTTACCATAGGTTTCTAATGTGTTATGTTACTTCTGAAAATAAAATTCAATATAAATGTTCTAAAACTTAAAAATAAATGATGGCAACACAATGTTAAAGTTACAAATGCTCACACTCTTGTTTGGAATCGGCCCCTAAGATTTAGATCTGGGCCTACTCAAAAGCTCCTTTGTGCTTTGAGATAGCATTGGTCATATCAGGCACCATACTACATACTTCTGAACACATTATCTCATGCAGGTTCTACAATAACTCCATGAAACTGGGGCAATGGCTTCACTGGATGGTACTATGATTGGAATATGTTCTTCTGAAGTTTATGTTGAAACCTAAGCCCAGTTCTCATGGTATTAACAGGTGGGGCCTGTGGGGACCAGTGGATCTCATGAATGTAATTAAGGCCCTTATAAAAAGCATTACAGGGCATGCTCTCACACCTTTCAGCAACGTGAAGACCCAGCCATAACATGTCATTGAATATGACTAGTCTGCTCTTTGATCTTTCTAACCTCTAGAACTGTATGGACAATAAATTCCTAGTATATTTAAATTACCTAGTCTAAGGTAACTTATTTATAACAGCCTGGACAGACTGACACATGCAGGACAGAATGGCACATGTGTGTCATTTAGCTTTCAAACGTGGTGTGAGAAATACCTTAGATGATCAGCTTACTGGAAGAAAGAGTTTGGTTCACAGTTTCAGAGGTTTCAATCCATAGTTAGCTCCAAACAGGTAGGGACTTCTTAAGGGAACAAAAAGCAATTAAACCCTAGGTCCTTCATCTATTACCCAGTAAAGTTGTATTCTCTGCAATCTTCTCATCAAATACAAGGCAAGAGAAGAGGATGCCAAAAATTTACAGACTAGGGGCCCTTTATTACTAACCCAAGCTATAACCAGTAGAGTCCCAAGATGCCTGCAGACATGACAAACAAAAACAAGAGAGAGCTGTATTAAGGAAAAAACAAACAAAAACTTGTTCTATGCAATGCCTTTGATAATTAAATAAAAATGCCAGATTATCTGTCAGAGCAAAATCACAGTACTCTTAGTTAACTTAAAACTCACTAATCTTATAGATGACACAGTTGAGTAGTACATTAGTAACTTCTCATTAGCTTGCTAAAAGTAATACTTCTGATGTGTGGGTTATGTTAACTGTTGCCTAGGTTATTTAGCAGAAACTCAAAGTCCACTTTTGCTAACAAACACTGTTTCCAGATATCAATAGATGACTAAAATGGGATTCAAGGTTTTGAATCACTGCTTTCATATTGTGTCAGCATCCTCTTTTGTATCATCCTTTAAGACAGACACTTTTCAACTCTTCATGTACCCATGTTGACCATTTCAAATATGTTTTATCAGGGTTTCTTCTATCCTCTTTTAGCTCTTCAGCTCAAGGTTACAGCTCTATCACTGGAGCCACTGTGCCACTTCCGGTTTTCTGGTGGTTAATTGGAGACAAGAGTCTCACGAACTTTAGTGTCAGGGCTGGCTTTGAACCACAGTCCTCAGATCTCAGCCTCCTGAGTACCCGGCCCTTAACTCTTATACTTTTTACAGCTCCTCAGCCTTCACACAAGGCCCAAACCAAACTAACTACAAGGCCAAAGTAATTTTGCAACTGGATAGTATCAATAGCAGGGGAAACTCAGCAATTCATGGATTAAGTCAATTGCCTAAACTATCCCTAGTAAAGCTTTCCTGGCTGGCAATGGAAACTTCTAGATGGGAGATATACTAAAATTTCTCACTTGAGGCTTAAGTTTACTTGGATAGAAAGGTATTTGGGAATTCAAAAACCTCCAGAAAAATAAACAGAAATAAAAGAGAAATCTTCATTGCAATGTTTATATCACAGAAGATAAGAGTGATCAAAATAATTCAGCATTAGAATCTAGTGGTTTGATGTGAAAATGAGGTTTGAGTTGATTAGAATGCATTTCTCCCTGTGTTTAGTAAGCTTCCAGAAGACCTCAGCAGTGTTGAAAGGGTGACAGCTAGGGAGTCCTGCTTGCTCTCTGCTGACAGGCAGAAGAGGAACAGTTGACGGAGGTTGGATATTTAGCAGCTTCTTCTCTTTTCCGAGACAATTAAACTTCCATCTGTTTAAATCACTCAGGGGATACCCTCAACACCACTCCTATGGCATAAAGTCAAGAACATCAAACCCACTGGAGACATAAGCCCTCATACATCAGAAGTCATGGGAGAGGCCTGGTTGACCTGCTTGACATGAGACATGGAGAACCAAGCAGTGACTTTCAGAAGCAACTGCTGCTTAGAGGATTGTGAATTAGCGACTTGACATCTGTGTTGGCTCAAGAGCCTGTGTAAGCTCCATAAAATGAAGGATATAAAGCTTACTTTTTTAAAAGATGAAACCTTTGGTTCTACTTAGTGATTACTCCGGGAGATGAAAGCCTTTCTTTGTGCCCAAAAGAACTCTCTGAGTTGCATGAAGTATTGTAGTAAGCACTACTTGGGGCTACACTTGTGTATTCTAGCAACTGGCTTGGAGATCAATGTTAGTTCCTGTGTTCAAGCTGGCCCTATTAAAGAGATCAAGTGATTCTTGGTCTCACTTTACTTCCACATCTGACTTCAAACACTTAGATCACTCGCAATGTGAGGCAGCAAACAACCTTTAGGGAGTACTTGCAATCCTGAGTTACACGGGAAGAAAGTCCTTGCACTCACTTGTCTATACTTTACTCACTTTCCACTTATTCACTTCCCCGTCTATCCTGAGTTTTACTATTCTATGTTCTCAGTACCCTTGATCTCATTTTCTTTTTATTGATACTTTATTCCTTCTGCTGTAAGGACAGCAATTGATCATTGGTTTATTTAAATCCAAAGTTGTATTTCACTGATGAATAAACATGTAGGGTTTTTTTTTTGAGTTTCCATAAATATCGCCCTATTTATAAATGGTTCTTGTGACTACATGCAGGGCTGCACATTCACTAGCCTGGAGTTTCATAATATGTTTTGATCCAATGGCTTGACTTTTTTCCAGTAGGTAACTATGGTTGGCATATAGGTTCATGTACTAGAAGCTTGGTTGTCAATGTGTTAATGGTAAAGTGGTAGAAGCTTTAAGAGGTTGGGCCTAAACTGCTCTCAGAAGAGACTGATGTAGGTCCTTGCATGTGGGTCCCATGGGACTAGATTGTTATAAACTTGAGCTTCCCTATCCCTCTTTGATGAAGGTTTGTCTACTTCAATTCTCGCCCTACTGCTCAAGTAAATATTCCTTCCAGTGAACTTATAGCACTTTGCTAATATCTGTTGGCTCTTATCTCATCATTCTGGGAGGCCTGTGACCTCTGGGCCTTGAGTGTCCAGCAAGGAAATCAGTGAATATAATATCAAAATCACTAATGAGCAATGCTTGCACTTCTCCCACAAGTGTGTAATCATTGCAACACAGTGAATGAATAATAGATGTCAACATTTGTTTGAAGCTTAACCTGTACTTAGCATACAACACTTTTTTTTTGTTATTCATGGGGCTTGAACTCAGGACCTGGGTGTTATCCTTGAACTCTTTTTGCTCAAAGCTAGTGCTCTAAAAGGACAAGAATCACATGATTGTCTCAATAGATGCAGAAAAGGCATTTGACAAGATCCAACATCCCTTTATGCTAAAATTTCTGGAGAAACTAGGAATACATGGAACATTCCTCAGTATAAAAAAGGCTATGTATGACAAACCCACAGCTAGCATTATACTTAATGGCAAAAAGCTAAAGCCATTTCCTCTATAAATCAGGAACAAGACAAGGATGCCTACTCTCTCCACTCCTCTTTAACATAGTATTAGAAATCCTAGCCAGAGCAATAAGGCAAGAAGCAAGCATAAAGGGGATCCAAATAGGGAAAGAAGAAGTGAAACTTTCCCTCTTTGCAGATGACATGGTTCTGTATTTAAAGAACCCTATAGACTCCACTCCCAAGCTGCTTGAGCCAATTCAAAACTTTGGCAAGGTAGCAGGGTATAAAATTAACCCTCAAAAATCAACTGCCTTCCTATATGTCAACAATGAGAGGAATGAGGCAACAATAAAGAAAAAACTCCTTTTTTTTTCTTTTTGCCAGTCCTGGGCTTGAGCTCAGGGTCTGAGCCCTGTCCTTGGACTTTCTCAAGGCTAGAGCTCTACCACTTGAGCCTCAGCACCACTTCTGGCTTTTTTCTATGTATGTGGTACCGAGGACTCGAACCCGGGTCTTTGTGCATACTAGGCAAGCACTCAACCACTAGGCCAAACTCCCGGCCCGAAAGCAACTCCTTTTGCAATAGCCTCAAAGAAAATAAAGTACCTAAGAATTAACTTAACTAAGAGTGTAAATGACCTTTTTGATGAATACCTTAAAACCCTGTAAAAGGAAATTAAAGCAGAACTGAGGAAATGGAAAAATCTCCCATGCTCCTGGATTGGAGCAATACCCATCAATATCCCAATGTCATTCTTCAAAGAAATAGAAAAGGCAACCAAAATTTTATACGAAATAATAAAAGACCCCATATAGCAAAAACAATTCTTAGCAGAACACAACGCAGGAGGAACTTTAATATCAAACTTTAGATTCTATTACAGAGCTATAGTGACCAAAACAGCTTGGTACTGGCACAAAAACAGGCCTGAAGACCACTGGAATAGAACTGAGGACCCAGATATTAAACTACAGACCTATGGCCACCTAATCTTTGATAACGGAGCCAAAAAAATAGAATGGAAGAAAGACAGCCTCTTCCACAAGTGGTGCTGGCAGAACTGGTTAAGCACCTGCAGAAAACTGAAGTTGGATCCTTCTTTGTCACCCTGCACCAGGATTAACTCCAAATGGATCAAAGACCTCGAGATAAAGGCAGATACACTGAAAAATTTACAAGAAAAAATAGGAGATACACTAGCTCTCCTTGGTACAGGTCAAAACTTTCTTAATAAAGACCAAGAAACACAACAAATCAGAGAAAGTCTGGATAAGTGGGACTGCATTAAACTGCAGAGCTTCTGTATGGCAAAGGACATAGCTAGCAAATTAACTAGAAAGCCTACAGAGTAGGAGATTTTCACTAACCATACAACAGACAAAGACCTCATATATAAAATACATCAACAGCTCAAAAAATTGAATCACTCCAAAAGTAATCTCCAAAGAAACAACCATCCCATTAAAAGATGGGACAAAGACTTAAAGAGAGCCTTCTCTGAAGAAGAAACAAAAATGGCCTATAGACACATGAAGAAATGCTCAACATTTCTGGTCATAAAAAAATGCAAATCAAAACAACTCTAAGATTCCACCTCACTCCAATTAGAATTGCCAGGATCAGGAAAACTAATAACAACAGATACTGGAGGGGCTGCGGCCAGGAGGGATCCTTACTACACTGTTGGTGGGAGTGCAAACTCGTTCAACCACTATGGAAAGCAGTATGGCAGTTCCTCAAAAGACTAAACCTAGAGCTCCCCTATGACCCAGCAATTCTACTACTTGGCATTTACCCAATCATCCAGAAACAAGGACATACTAAAGCCACTAGCACAACAATGTTCATTGCAGCACTATTAACCATAGCAAAGATATGGAATCAACCCAGATGTCCCTCAGTTGATGAGTGGATCAACAAGATGTGGTATTTATACACAATGGAATTCTATGTTGTTGTCAGAAAGAATGACATCACCCCATTTGTAAGGAAATGGAAAGACTTAGAAAAAAATCATATTAAGTGAAGTAAGCCAGACTCAAAGGAACATAGGCTCAATGGTTTCCCTCATTTGTCATAATCAGTAGAAATCTTGGGCTCTCCTAGCAGAGATTTACAATAGAGCAAAACCTAGATACGTAAGGCCATATAGGATGATGCTAAATGAAAGGACGTCCAGGATATAGAAACAAAATCCATATAATGAGTGATCGTTTTCCATAATGTACTATATTACCTCTCATCTCTTTTGCTGTTCCTTGGTTATCTCATATTGTTACAGTATTTTACCTTGTTACCTGATTTATTGTATATATGTGTTTTTGGTTATTTGAAATAGAATAGGGAAGGGGGGTAAACTAGCTGAGGGGGGTTGTGGGGAGGGAAATGGGGACCAAGACATGAAAAAGGGTATCAATGTTTGTGAAGTAGTGCACCTTCTATCTGGTGAATATCATGTAACCCTATTAATTACAATAAAAAATATATGGAAAAAAAGTTAGAGCTCTAGTACTTTAAGCCACAGGTCCACTTCTGGTTTTCTGGTGGTTAATTGGAAATAAGAGTTCAGCAGACTTTCCTGCCCAGCCTGGCTTTGAACTATGATCCTTAGATCTCAGGCTCCTGAGTAGCTAGGATTATAGGAGTGAGCCACTGGCACCTAGCTGGTTATTTTTCAATTTATAGTTCTTTTCGTTGATTCAGCTTCAGTGAGAGCTGTTTGGGTACACCTTCTCAATCTCTCTCTGGCATGGTAAATTTAATATGGAAGCCATTCCAAACATATTCTAACCCTGACACAGCCAAGGAAACATAGATACATGTGTCTAGTCACTCAGTGATATCTTGACTTCTCTACAGAACTCTGACTTTCCATTGAATTCTAGTCTTCAAGCTTAAGGCCAAGAGAAATTACATAGTACTGACTTTAGGCTTCTTGGATTATACTATTGAGTCTGCACTATCACGCTCCTGCAGCAGCTCTACCTTGCTCCGCTATTTCTGAAGGCAAAGGCTGTAGACAATTGTACATGAAATAGACTTGATGTTTTTTGAGGAAAGGGAAGACATGGGGCAGGGTGGAAGGAGGTGAAAGATGGAGAACAAAGAAGAGTTCTTTTTATTCTAGAATCAATCATTATTTTGGCTTCAAAGAATTTGAAGGAAATAATGATTAGTCAATGAAATTAATGCAATTACTAAGGCAACTGACTTGCTTTGTTCTGCCCAGGACTTTCCTGGTTTCATTAAAGATTTCACAGCTCAGAAAACTCCTCAGCTCTATGAGAACCAGGATGTTTGGTCACTCTTGCAATGAGATTTTAAAATTCCCCCACAAATTGACAAAGATGTAAGCATAGAGTTACAATACCAAAAGTGAGCATGAATATGTTTGCCATATGATATATACCAATTTAATTTTTTAATATTTTTTATTGTAATTAATAAAAGGGTTACATGATATTTGCCAGACAGAGGGTGCATTAATTCACATACATTGATACCCTTTCACATGTCTTGGTCCCCATTACCCTCCTCCCCACCCCCCTCTTCTGGGTTTTCCCCCCTCCCTATTCAAATTCAACTAACCAAATACAAATAAATCCAATATATCATTTTATCAGATAACAAATTTAATTTTTTAGAGGGTAATTTAGTCCAAATCCTTAAACCCATGCACATTGACTGTACATTCATTAGGCATGGCAAAACAATATATTCATCGGTCTCTTTTCCAAAATAAAACGATTGCAAATGGACAATAAAGAATGTAAAATTTTAAATCCACAGGTCAAAGAGGATAAAGTGATACTATCAGAAGAAAGCTATCAGTAAAATTTCAGAAAACGGAGAAATAATTTTGCAAGTGGTTGGGCTTATAAACTAGAGAAAACTGAAATTAACTTTATGCAGAGAACAAAGTCTGCTTCTCAGAACCAAAGAAATACTCAAGAATAAAAGGTACCAAAAAGCTCTAAAGATGAAGGGAATGGGTGAAACTGAAAACAAGGAGTGTGATGGTGATGTTTAAACTAGTAAACATGTATCTGCTTCTACTTCCCTATTCCACAAGGCAATTACCTCTTCTGCCTCAGCAGAAGATTACATGCTTACTCACTCGAGGGTATGGCAGAAGAATTCTAAACAGAAGGCCCAGCCTGGAGTAGTCGTAAAGGAAGAGGTCACAAAAGGGGATCCACGACCGTGGTTCCTACTTAGCATCCAGCACGGCAGCAACTTGGCAAGAAGATAGAAGGTTTCTCTGGAGAGAATTAGAACAACCCAGTGAAACAAACAACAACAACAACAAACACCTATAGGACAGGTAATTATGGCTCCCAAGCAATTTGAACTCATGTCTGCTTGCTAAACCCCCATTCTCAGCCTTCAGAAGGAAGGCAGTATTGCTAAGACCTTGATTTTAGCCTCCAATTTTTATAGCAATAGTCTAATAAACTAGCATTGTTCAGGCTACTAAATTTGTGGTAAATGTGTCACAGATGCAACAAAAAGCTAAGATAAACACCATGCCTGCCTGAGAATCCTACCAAGAGGAGAGAAAAGGCCAAGGTAGACAGGCAAAAATTTCAAATTATATTCTTGCTTCAGTACCTTCAAAGATCACTTGAATAACACAAGCTTAAAAAATTCCATTTTAATGAAAGACTTAAGTCAAAATCTTTGCATGTATTCTAATTTTAAATGCCACATCTGTGCAGTGACCAAAATTCTAGAGACTGTCAGCCAACAGTATTTATCTGTCTACTTTATATATTGCATTTGAAATGACTCAAGAGTTGCCTACAAAGAATAATTTCCTCAAATAATAATAAACCAGATGCAAGCAAGAATAATATTTTACTGGGCCATCTTTTTGACAAGCTTCAAACTGAATTTCTCTGTATCAAATTTCTCAAATATTTACTTGTGTTTTCTGTTTCCAAGAAACAGACACGATAATATGCAATTCTACAGTTTGAAAATTGAGGAAATTAAAAACAGAAAATACATCAGACCATCAGTATGGACACAATGCTAATTCACTAGAAGAGAAGACTGAATTAAACATTGTAGTCTTTTCAGCACCGCCTCCCACGCCCCTCCCTCCTCATTCACAAATGTAAAGTGTTTCTCCAAGTCAGAAAATGTAGTTGCTTCATGGTTTAGAGCAGCAGAAAAGTGATGTTTCTTTTCTTTCTTTCTTTTTTTGCTTTCTAAACATTGTACAATGAGTGTTTCAGAAGATAAGCAGAATAAATACCTAATAAGAAAACATTTTCCCAGGGTCGCTGCTTTATTCTGCTAAATTTGGATTCATTGCATGTAAGCACATCATAATTACTTTAGGGTTTTCTTTTTTCTTTTTGTTATCTTTAAGTGGTTGTACAAAAGGGATTCATTTCCTCATATCAATCATCTTGATCAATGTTATCCTCTAGGATGGTGGTAGGGGTGACCTTGACCATAATTATTTTGCTCATAATTTTTTATAATCTAATAATTTTAAGTGGTTGCTTTGCTTGAATTATTGCTGGGACTGACTGTTGAAGAGTGTCAAGGTGGGTTTCTGTGTTTCTCCCCTCAGTAAAGTACAAGGAGACATGAATTCTCTTCTAGAAGCATCCAGAAGAGCTTTTGCCAAAAACTCATGGACTCTATCTGAATGCTCACCTTGATTAAATTCTTGACATGCTGGGTACCAGTGGCTCACATCTATAATCCCAGCTACCCAGAAAGCTGAGATCTGAGGATTTTGGTTCAAAGCCAGCTTGGGCACTGAAAGTCTGTGAGACACTTGTCTCCAATTAACCACCAGTAAACCAGAAGTGGCGCTGTGGCTCAATGTAGTAGAGCAGTAGCCTCGAGCTAAGAGTTCAGGGACAGCCCCCAGTCCCTGAGTTCAGGCACCACAACCGACCCCCCCCCCCAAAAAAAAAGCCTTGCCCTGGTCTCGATAACTCTGAAGGGTTAGAAGTGGTCTATGTGGAAGAAGGAGGCAGGAGAAAGTTTTAGGGAGATCAGATTTTGGCCATGTTTTTGCCTTTGAATGGACCCAAGAGCAAATCAGAGAATAGAAGACAGTGGGAACAAAGAAAGGAGGCATTCAAGAGAAAAAGAAAAAGACAAAAAGCTGCTCATAATTTACCTAAAGAACATCTGGCAGGAATTGACCTGAAAACCTAATTTCAAATGAGTGTTCTATCAAACCTAGACAGAAATGCAAACCATATTTTAGATATCCCAGTTGAGATTTTGGAAGAACTGAATGGAAGATACTATGAGGGCAATTTAATTCTGTGTGTGCGTGCATGCACATACACCCACACCAGCTTTGAGGCTTGAACTCAGGGCCTGGCACTATCCTTGAGTTTTTCCGCCCTTGAGCCACAGCTCTATTTCTGACTTTAGGGGTTTTTCCAGTGGTTAGTGGGAGATGAGTCTCTTTCCTTCCCTAGGCTGGTTTCAAAACAAAATTCTCAGACCTCCATCTCCTGAGAAGCCAGGATTAAAGGAAAGAGCCACTAGAGACCATTATCTTCTTTTGAAAAGGATGTGAACCATACTAGACTAGTCTTTTAGAGGACTTTATTTTAAAATTTAAAAAATTTGGAAAACTACAAAGCTGGCCTTCATACATTGATTTAGTTCCTAACATCTCTCCCTTCCCCCAAACCCAAATCCTATCTGCTTCTCTGGGTACCTAGTTCAATGCAGCTCAGACCCTAACAGAATCCCAGCAAGAGCTCTGTGACCATCTGCAGGCAGTTACTTCTGCTGTGTGCAGAGGAGATGTTCCCAGAGATATTTTCATCTTGTGGAATTCAGATTTCTTTATTTTCTAAAGAGTATTTACTCTTTAAAATCTGACTCTTGAGAATGCTTGGGGCTGAATCTATCAGATCTGTATTATGATAATATCTAACCTCTAGCTCCTGAAATTAACTGTGAAGGAATGATAGGAAAAAATCTAGGACCATTTTGAACTCCTATTGCCTAGTAGTAATGAATCTAACTTTCACAGCAAAGCCATATGTCAGACAGGACAGCTAACCTATTCAAAGAGTAATTTCAATAGAAGAAAGTTTACTAAAGAATGCCATCCTGCCAGGTGCAGTGGCTCATACTTGTAACCCCAGCACTTAGGGGATGGAAGAAAAAGGAATACAAGTTTGAGGCCAGCCTGGGCTACACAGCAAGACTATGTCTCAAAAAGCAAAAATGGAAAATAAGCCCTAAAACAAACAAAAAAAAACCATAAATGAAAAGAATCCCATCTCTTGGGATTTGAAAGTGAGCCTTTGGGTGCAACTAATCAGTCTTCCCAGATTATAAGTGAAATAAGAATTGCAAGTTTTTGTAAGTGAAAGTGCCAAAGTCAAGAAAGAGGAATTGAAGACCTGAAAAGAAAGTCATCTTCCTTCCACTTAATTCTCTGATTATTTGAGCAAATGCATTTCCATCCAATATTCTCCCCACAACCCACTTCTTGTGCTTCTACATTATCTCACTCTAGTTAATTGCTCTTCCCCTCCACAGCTTTGAACTGCTGTTGAGTGCTAGTGACTCCTACTTTTTAAACTAGCAAAACACATTTCTATCTTCTTTCCAACTCCCTTTGTCCTCCCTATCATAAAGAAGGTTGAGTCATGTCTGTACTTTACTCCAAGCCAAAAGAAAATGGATAATTCCCAGTGTTTTAGGATAGGACCCTCAATATTTTCCTAGAGAAGAATGGTTTTGCTTTCCTTCCCAGATCTAAGTTCATTGGGACAGGGACATTGATGACAGTGAGTCCCTGGAGCTCTGATCTTCCCTGGAGGTGATTTCTGAAGTGTGGACTACATCCTACAAGGGTTACTAGAGGGCATTTAAAGTAGTGGTGGATTATAGTCGTACTTTTATTTTAATGTGCATTAGAAAAAATACAGCTGACATGCCTGATGTACACACACTAATAGGTATTTAGGCCCAGCATACTTTAATATGAAAAAGGAACGCCATGGAGAAGATGCTAAATAAAAAGTAGTGTAGGTAGAATGTGATATGATAAAAAAAAAGAAACAAACATGGAGCTGGGACTCGAGGATTATAAATTGGGGGATGTCACTTTGTGGAACTTACTGGAAGTTCAGAGGAACATGATGTCAGCCTCTGGTTATCCTCAGGCTTCTGCTGCAAAGCCCTGGGCTTGGGGCAAGAGTGGGAAAGCAGCTGTTACCATATGATTCACAAGATTACGATTCACAATTTCACACTAGGGACCAAAGATCTGTAGAAATATTTCTAAACGCATAAATCAAACAACCAAAGCAAGCATTGCCAATCTACAGTTTTTCTAATATTTTCTGTGTGGTGCTGAAGTGTAAAGAGGTTGTTTGAACTTTTTTTTTGTCTAGTATTACCCTAGTGAATAGAACCAGACCTAAAAATTTAGATGATAACATTTATTCATTCTAAATATTTCTATTATATGACTGTGGTTAGCTGAGTCTTTCTGGCATCCAACAAGTCAATCCTTACTGAATCCATCTAGCTACAGTTAAGAGAGTAATAAGAGATCATTTATGATACAGTGGATAGGTCTCTAGACATTCACACAGTGAGACCAAAGAAGGATATTCTTAGGAGAGGATCACAAAGGCTCAAGAGCTATGTGCATATTAACATATAAAATAATAGTTATAGAAATGAACTCCAAGAATGGAAACAAGAGCTTTTTTTCTTTGCTGCTATTACTTTTTTATCTTATTTGTAAGTATATCTGTTTTGGGGACAGTAAGAGAAGGCAAGAAATGGTGGGGCAAAAGGTGAACAAACAGCAATGACACTCACACTAGACATTATGTTGAAAATGAACTTCACAAATTGTGGGTGGGGATAAAAGGGGAAAACTAGGCAAGAGTGAGGGAAGGGGTGAAACTCTCCAAAAGAAAGGTAGCTTTATTATGGCTTTGTTTGTAGACATTTGGGTAAATGCCCAGAAGTGGTATCTATCAGCACAACAATGTTCACTGCAACATTATTTACCATGGCTAAGATATGGAACCAACCCAGGTGCCACTCAGTAGATGAATGGATCAAGAAAATGTGGTATACATACACAGAAATTCTATGCTGCTATCAAAAAGAATGAAATCACCACATTTGTACAGAAATGGAAAGACTTAGAAAAAATCATATTAAATGAAGTAAGCCAGAACCAAAGAAACTGACAGTGTCAGTTTGACATTCATGTCAAATGATAACTTTTAAGATACAATATTTAAGTGAATATTTTTATTTTTAGTAAAAATTGAATCTTATGTAAAGCTGGACTACTTAGTATCTATAATTAGCATGGATAATGCATTTGTATTGAAGTTTCTTTTCTTTATTTTTTAAAAGAGCAAGAGAGCTGGGCTCATGCCTGTACCCTGCTATATATCCCCTTTACAATAAGAATAAATAAATAAGTAGTTTTTTTAAAAAAGAGATCAGTCAGAGAGACGACACAGGTGAGGAAAGATTGTATCAAGATTGTAACCTGACAGCTGGATCTACAAGCCATGGACACAGCAGTGAACGAAGGACACAACAATCTTTGCCATGAGCAAGCCTGACATTTCGATAAGAGAGAAAATCTAGAGTCCTTAATTGCAAATCAGCTATATCTAAATGCCAAATAAGTGTCTGCCTAGGATGAATGGGATAATTTTCTGAATTTATTTTCCCAGTTGTGATCTGGTGGTCCTCCCCTTCAGTTTTTACAAATCCGCTATGGCCAACAATGAAAAGTCCCCTGCTGATTATCTGTACTATCCAGATCCAGGTTTCCAAATTGGAAGGAAGAAAGTAGGAAAGAAAGAAAGCAAATTGACCCAAAAGAGAGTGGAGAAGAAGTGGAAACACCGACTCTCCTATAAGTCACCTTATGCCCTGTGTATGCAAAGCTAACTACATTACTGCATTATGTGATTAGCCACTGAACTGCATAATGATAATGGCTAACCACGTCTAAGCTTGGTTGGTGCAGGAAGTGGTATGGACACTATTCAATTTGATATTGCTTATTCCTTACCACAACTCTATGACACAAACACTATTATTTTTCACATTACAGATAAAGTGAAAAATCCTGTCTGGATGATCAGACAGATTGAGTCATTTCCTCCAAGTCCTACATCAAGGCAATGGAAGAGCCCAGACACAGTTGTCAGTATCTTGGCCCTTAAAATCCTGCTACAATGTGACTGGGGAGACTATCTTCCCAATGAGAGGAACCAGCCAGTGCACCCTTCAGATTTCCTTCCTTCCTTCAAGAATGGTGCTTTCTGGGCACTGGGTGCAGAGGCTCACACCTATGATCCCAGCTAGCTACTCAGGAGGCGGAGATCTGAGGATCTGAGGATCAAAGGTCAAAGCACTGAAGTTCGCGAGACTTTTATCTCCGATTAACCATTAGAAAACCAGAAGTGGGGCTGTGGCTCAAGGGGTAGGGCGGTAGCCTTGAGCTGAAGAGCTCAGGGACAACACTCAGGTCCAGAGTTCAAGCCCCGTGACTGACCAAAAAGAAAAAAGAAAAAGAAAAGATCTCCCCTCTTGCTGACTCTGTCCTTTCATCACTACTAACCTTGTGCCCCAGCTCTCCATCTCCCCTAAAGTAACAATTACCCTGGTTGATTTTTGCTGAGTTTCTATCATCATTGTGATTTATCTTTCCCAGCAATTCACAACCTTTTAATTCTCTGCTCGTTATTTAAACCAGCATGGAACAATTTTTCAAAATATCCAATTAGCAAGTGCACAGAAGACACCAGGTCTATAATTAATTAGTGATTCTAGGACACAATAAAGGAAAAACAAAGCCAAGGATGTAGAAAGCAACCAAGAACTGCATGAGGTGACTGCATTCAAGGCCTTTCCTGTGGAAGGTAAATAACCATCCCAATCACTCCCAGATCCCCATCCCTAAAGCACCTCCACACAGGTCAAGGTTAAACAGAGAGCAATCACTGGGTAACAGTCCCAAGCACAGTATTTCCAGCCCCCACCCCCTGGATGTATGGATAGCTCTGTTTAACAGGATTGATTCTTCCCCTTCCAGTCTTAGACCATCAGATTTCTTGCCCTTGCCAGAGCAGATCAGGATTTAGGAGATCAAGCTAGGATGAATAAGGAAGCTGCAATAGAGGAAAGTCGGGATTCTGAGATGTACAATTGTCATTCTAATTTGGAGAAGTGAAGCTAGTTCGTGTAAACACCAAAGCTGATAGAATTCCTGCAGACACCAGGGGGTGTTTGCCCACATACATGGTGCCGTGTAACCAGCAAGAGGGCTGCACACTCTTCTTCATGAAAGCTCTGCCTTTTCACCCCAGGGAAAACAGCATTTGTTTCCTTTTTGTTATTATAGACTTTTGTTGAAAAATCAGAGACCAGAGCAAGAAATCTAAACAATATTACAGCAGGCCCTCATATCACCACCAGGACAAGCAGTGACATTACTATCACGGCTGAGCTGCTTGCTGGTAAGTACCAGCTTCGAAAACAGGATTATAGGAATTCTACATTGCTTGTTCTTATCCATAGCCTGATCTCTTTTTGGTGCTAGACAGGGTTAATGGCAGTCTTTAGGGAGAACCACAGACTAAGTGGTTACTAATCCATGGCAGTGGGTACACTCAGCATTAGATGGGAAGGAAAATGAAGACACCCACTAGGACATTTTTAAGACATTCTACTTGTGGCTGCTGTGGCTCTGCTCAAAAGAATAAACACCATTATGTGTGTTGCTAAGCAATCTAGCACTTTCAGTCCCTAATAACTCCCTAATAAACTACATTAGTAATACAAGATGGGACAAATTATATTTGGATGTAGATGAGATGCTCTGTCTTCTTTCAATAAACCATCTTGGTGACCAATGCCTTCTAGTTCAAAGCAAAGGTAATTATCCTCCCTGCTCTTGGGTAGGGACATGTTTGAGAACCTAGGGGTAAATCTCCCATTAGAGAGTCTGAGAATTCTGTGCTACCACTTACATGTCTTCAAATACCTCCCCATTAAAATGAGCATAGGCTGCAAGGCATTGATGGGTTATGCCTACAATCCTAACTACTCAGGAGGCTGAGATCTGAGGACTGTGGTTCGAAGCCAACCCAGGCAGGAAAGTCCATGAGATTTCTATCCCCAGTTAACCACTGGAAAACTGGAAGTGGTGCTGTGGTGCAAAAAAGTACTGTGGTGCAACATGGTAGAGGGCTAGTCTTGAGCAGAAAAGCTAAGGGACAGCACCCAGGCACTGAGTTCAAGCCTGGAGACTCAAAAACAACAACAACAACAACAGCAGCAGCAGCAGCAGCAGCAAATGCTGCAGTTAGTAAAGAAGTATGGTTCCAAAATGGGCCCATAAGATAGCTAGACAGACAGACAGATAAATTATACATATGAATCAGAGTAATACTGATCGAATGAAGGTACAAATTACTGAATTTTGAGATCTTAAACAACAATCTGCTACTAATTATGGTTCTGGTCCTATCCCAAATGTTTCTCAGAAAGAACAAATGCTCCATGGAAAAGTAAGTGGCTAATAAAAGGAGGAAAAACATATAGTTAATGTCCTTGTTTTTCTTGGCTATGAACTTTAATACAATGAAATAAATGTTTGATGAAAACTGTGAGCCTTCAACCGCAACTTCTTACTATTTCAAAAAGACATTCCTATGCTACTGAAAATTAGAAATACATAGTACTGTCAACTCATTGACTCCAAATCTCCTACATTTTAAAAATTGAAAAATGCCATTCGTGTTTCAGGTATTTTTCCCTGTGGATATTACAATGATAGATGCTAAACTAACTCCATATGATTCTCATTTTCACAAATATACTTTTAGATTGCTCTGGAGTTTTAATGTATCCCCCTTGAGGGACACAAAAGGAAACCATTTTGGTTTTAAATATAGTTTTGTTTGGGGAGAGGTATTCTTGCTCTGGGAATACATGTAACTCAGACAAAATTTCTGTTGCTATTTAATAGCAAGTTGTTTTACATTCCTCTTATTTTACCTTTTGAATTTGCATTAAGTCAATCTTTTTCTGGTGGTGGTGGTGCTAATAAATTTTTGTAACTACATAATGAAAGCAAAGTAAATTGTTGATCAAATTATCTTTGTAGCAGTAGGAGATGAGGATTCTATTTTTGTTAGTAGAATTTTATATTAAAGAATATATCTATCAAAAAAAAGAGTATATCTACCCATTTCTCTCTCTCTCTCTCTCTCTCTCTCTCTCTCTCTCTCTCTCTCTCTCTCTCTCTCTCTCTCTCTTCTCTTTCTTTCTAATCAGTCTGATAGTATCATTCCTTTCTGATTTCAATTATAGTTAAGGCATGATAATCCTCTTGGTCCTAAAATGTATCAAGATTTGATCCTTGCTACTTGATGGGGGGGGCAAAGGAAGATGTTAGTTATATATTGAAACAAATGTGTTTAGTGTGTACCATACTAGGTGTTGGGAGTGTGACATGGAAAAGAACAATGTAGACACTGCTACAGAGAACTTGTTCCAGGGCAGGATACTACAAACATGGTGTGAACCAGCCTGGTTAGGCTGGAGCATGACAAATACAACATTACAAGATATCATTTAGAAACTTTGACTACAGCTGGGCACTGCCCCCCCATCCAAGTGTGTGTTCAAGTGGTCCTATCTGGTGAAACAGAGTGTGCAGCATCTTGAGTGCTATTGACTTGCAGTGGTGAGTTCCATGTGAAAGGATCTAAGTTCTGATCTTGGCTGGGAGGACACAGGCTGGCCGGTGACAAACTGGAATTTAACAATAGCAAGCAAAAAAAGAAATCTTGTCCGTCCCTCGGAGAATTTAAGAAATACTAGCATGCTTTCAAAGCATTGTAAGGGGGGGAGAGAGAGAAAGAGAGAGAGAGAGAGAGAGACAGACAGACAGACAGACAGACAGACAGACAGACACAGAGAAGGGAAGAGACAGAGACAAAGAGAGAAGAGCAATGCTTAAATAATCCTGAATATAATGGTGAAAGAAAACAAAGCTTCATTTTACAAACAGCACTGGCTTTGTTTAAACTATACACAACACATGGGGACAAGAGGCCTGAAAGTGAGGTAAATAATAACAGCAAAAAGGAGTTAAAAGTAGATTTTTAAATGGTCTCATATATTAGTTGTATGTATAAGTAAACTTTTAATTTTAAATCTTCCAAGGCTCTATAATGTAATAAAATATCACTTTGAAGATCTAATTGTATGTGATTAAAGTGACTTTGAAATGCCATTTCTTAGCTTTAGAGTGAATACATTTGTTCCATTTTCAGAAACTTTGATTAAAGCATGGATATTAAGAGAACATTAAACTAATACACAATTGACAATAACTTATGCTTAAATCACCAAAAGATGCAAGAGTGTTCACCTTTTACTTCTCTGTTGTAGATAATTTCCTATAAAACTAGAATTGATCTTATTAAATGTATGCATCATTTATGTTTCTATATTTCTTGAGGCTAAGTTGAAGTCTTAGGTTGTGCTAAGAATCCCATGAATGTAACCTTTAAAAGACAGTTGAACCAGTAACTTCTAAATTTTGAGCATACAATTATTTTTTAAAAAAAACAATATTCTTAAAATATAAAACATATTACCATGTTAGGATTTTCTAGTTTCATAATATCACTTCTACTTGCAAGGTGGGAACTGAAAAGATGCCACCCTCTTACACTGAAAGCTCTACCTTTACAATTGAACACGTTTGCAATGCAACTATAATACAAAGCCAACACACATCACCCCGAGTCACTGATTATGATGCAATAAGGCAGTGGTTGTCAGTTCATGACTATTTTGTTTAGTCCAGGGGACATTTGGAAATATCTAGAGAGGTTGTCATTTGGAGGTCCTATTCTACTAGATGCTCCTCAGTATCTTAGTGTGCATAGAAACACCTGCCAGAGCAGACCTATCGGTGTAGCTATCGGTGCTCCCTTTATACTAATGGGGATATCAACATTCTATCCTTTGTCCACAGTGAGAAGCTTGCCATATGATGGGGTCCAACTATTTGTTTCTCCAAAAACTCATCCCAAGGGAATGTGGCTGAAGAGCAGAATCTTTCAGAAGCCACAAGTGCAGAGACCATCAAATGAGACCCAGTACCCTCGAAAAGGAAGGCTCTAAGAGACCCCAAGGGTTCATTCTCACATACATCCTGCCAAGAGAAGACATCTGTGAACCAGGAAACAGGCCATGTCACCAGATGCAAAAATCTACCAGCATCTTATCTGAGACCTCCCATCTTCCAGAATCATAAGACATACATTTCTGCTGTATATAAACCACTCCGTTGATGGTATTCTTTTTATAGCAACCCCAACAGTCTAAGGCAGCATATATAAAAATAATCACTTCAGTTTATACAGTCTGAAAGTGAAAAACGAGGAGGTTCCTGAATATTAAAACATAATGATTAAATCTCTCTTTGATATAAGGAATGACCTTTCTGACTTTTGCAGTCAAGACCTGACAGCAATCTTCACAGAGGTCTTGGTTTAATTCCATCATCAACAGTAATACTTTCTACATAGATATGCATGACCTTCTCTGAGAAATAAATTCTTCAAACACATCTTCAGAAAGGACAGTGCCAGTGGAACCTGACTGGTAAGTTGTTGATGGATTTAAGATCCACAATCAACAAATGCAGTGTTTGCCACAACACAAGTGCTTGATCGATACTTTTTTGAAAAGATACATGAATTATTTTTCTTTTTTTTTGGCCAGTCTTGGGCCTTGAACTCAGGGCCTGAGCACTGCCCTTGGGCTTTCTCAAGGATAGAGCTCTACCACTTGAGCCACAGCACCAGTTCTGGCTTTTTTCTATGTATGTGGTACCAAGGAATTAAACCCGGGTCTTCTTGCGTGCTAGGCAAGCACTCTACCACTAGGCTAAACTTCTGGCCATGAATTATATTTCTTTTTTTAAATATTTTTATTGTAATTAATAGAAGGGTTACATGATATTTGCCAAATAGAAGGTGCATTAATTCACATGCATTGATACCCTTTCACATATCTTGGTCCCCATTACCCTCCCCTACATCTCCCCATCTTGGTTTTCCCCCTTCCCTATCCAATTTCAAATAACCAAATACAAATATATCCAATATATCAGATAACAAAGTGAGATACTGTAACAATTACATTTCTTAAAAAAAAAATTTAACCAGTCCTGGCGTTGAACTCAAGTCCTGAGCACTGTCCTTGGGCTTTCTTCAAGGCCAGCATCTCTACCATGTGAGCCATGGTACCACTTTTGGATTTTTTTTCTATGTATGTGGTACCGAGGAATCGAACTCGGGTCTTCATGCATGCTAGTAAAGCACTATACCACTATGCCAAACTCCCAGCCCATGAATTACTTTTCTAGGAATCTGATCTTTACCAAGTATGTGAGTGTGTGCTAAATCATATCTTTCTTACTAAGTGTTTTATCAATGCTTTCTGGTCATTGGAGCCATCGTTTCTCTAGGGCAAGCTACTTTCTTCTGCCTCTATGACAAAGGACTTGCTGACAAATTGCTAGGAAAGCAACTGCTCCCTTCCTATTCTTTTTCTACATACTAACTAAAAGGCAGCTTTATTTTGGTTTTTCTCTGAAATTAGTGTCTGCTGAGGCATGATGGAGTTGGAGATGGGTAGGAGGGAGTCAAGTACTTGCATGACCTGGAAACATATTTTAATTATCCTCTGGATATTTGGTAGCTTGTGCTG
Source organism: Megascapheus bottae (assembly GCF_031878675.1). NCBI lineage: Eukaryota > Metazoa > Chordata > Mammalia > Rodentia > Geomyidae > Megascapheus > Megascapheus bottae. Next base: position 41,506,142 of record NC_143517.1, read on the forward strand.
AGAAGGCTCTGAGTTAATCTCTCTCCATTATTATTGTTCCTGAACGAAAGGTTTTCTGTTGATAAAACAGGTGTTTTGTGATAGAGGGGATTTATGGGATATTGAAAATAAAATACCAGAGAGCTCTACAGCTAAGAAGATTACACCATTCCTTCCTCCAAGAAAAGTGGTAAGCACTACAGAAACCTGCAGGAAAATAATAATTCCATCCAATATTTTGTAAGAAGAACCTAGTTGCCTAGGAATCAGGGAAAAGAGTTTGAATTTCTTGGGGATCTACAGGAAGCATTGGGTGACTTATACCAATTTTTCAGAAAGTGCTAGTTAGGAAGCCTAATTTCTGTTCCAGTTCGTCTAAACTGCCCTCCTTTGACTCTGACAGATGCTATGAATGTGAACCATGGACCCTTGGGACGTCTCCTTGCTCCACATCAATCAGGTTTAATTTAAGCTCACTCTGGAAGGGAATCTAAGGAGAAAAATAAACTGTTATTGAGATTACAGGCAGGATGGGGGCCCAGATCCTTGAGAAGAAACAAGAAAGACCAACATCACACACTACCCTTTACATCCAAGACAAAGTTATCGTGTGACATTTCACTCATGCTTTATCATCTTAGCCGAAGATACACATTTTGCTATGATAGTTCAAATAGGATGTAAGAAAGTTCTAATGGCTGGCTACTACCTACATGGAGGGTTATGATATCTACAAGCAATTCACGCAAAATGTCACAAGCAAAAAGAATGTTGGGGAAGACTTGATCTTAGTCAATTTAAATGTACACTCCTGTCTTGGTCTTCTAAGTTTTCTGTTGGCGGGCAGGTAGGGGTGACGAGGTGTCATAGACATTATTTAACATGACTTCAAATAATTCATCACTGTCCTGTAGCATTCATTGAAACCACTGCCTCTTCAGTTTGGAGCTGAGACCTTTCACTTTCTTTCTTGTTACATCTAGATGAGCTAGTCTGTTCATTGAATACTTAAACCATAGATTCATGGGAGGAGGAAGAAGTGAAAGAGAGCAAACATATTGAAATTTCGTTTTACATCTATTAAATTCCCCTCCCAACATCAGCAAATACAGAAGAGCTTTTTGTCCTCTGTTTATTTTACTTTTTCAATTTAGTACACACACACACACACACACACACACACACACACACACACACACACACACACACCACTAGTTGGCCAAGAAAATATTCGATTAATATCATGTCTTATTTTTAATAAGCACACAAAGTATTATCAAGGCCTCAGCCACAATACCTGGCTGCAAATCTTGGCTGGCTCTCATCTGGGGCCATTAGCTTATTTTGAACAATTTCCAAGAAATTCATATACAAATAGCTTTCCTTTCCTAAAAAGCCAATTTCCTCAATATACAATGAGATGGCTTTTGAGACTCAAATCAACAAATTAGGAAAGTAATAATGTTCCTATCTAAACAGGAAATTCACTATGACTGCTGTTAGTCTAATTATACTGTAGCAGGTTTTCAGAAGAATCTTTTTCTAAATTAGGAAGCATTCCATGTACTTGTTTCACAATATCATTGTCAGTTTTCCATAGTAAAGGAGTAGATTCAGAAGGTAAGAAGGAACAAACAAATCCTTTCTTTTCTAGGAAACAACAAACCAGGGTTTTATTTCACTATCACATCTGTCATGTCATCTTGCTTTTTGTTTTGTTTTCATAAATCTCTCTGACATTTAAATAAGGTTTCCCACTTAGTCACAGTAGGGCAGAACAGGATATCTGAAAATGAGAATAAGCCTTGCACTTCCTTTTAGGTCACAGACAAACTTATCTCAGGTTAAAAATGGAAATGGCTATCCTAAGACAGTGTTAATGACATATTGTTAGCTCCCATTTTCTATTTATCAAACACAAACATAGCCACACAACAAACTCATCAGAATATGGTATCTGCATTTTGAATCAGAATCCACACCAATATTCACAAGATTAAAAAGTGAACTCACAGTGCGCAGTCACTTAGTGCCCGGAACCTCAGAGCCTCTTCTGTGTCAGCACAGATTTTCCAGCAGCTCAACAGCCCTGCAAATGAGAGTACTCATAGTTGGGAACTGTTATTGAACATTTGACAGCTGGAGAGACTTTAGGTAAGGCTGATACTTTTATTACTTCTGTAGTTGCCTCTGCAAACAGGAAACAGGAAACACACCTACAAAACCACTAACTTCCTTCAGCCTCATTGGTCTTGGGCTCAAAATACTCAGGAGTGGGTCTTGTACCACAGAGATAATAGATACAGTCCCCGCAAAGAACAAAACTGAGGCTCAGCATCTCACAGTCCAAAATGCTTAAGTGTTATGCAGGCAAAACGTGTTACTGGGAGAAACAGGCATTTAATTACACTAAGGCCTCAATGGTCTTAATGTAGGAAGGACTAAAAACTTCAAAATAAATTTACTCATAGACATATTACATATATGATATATTAAATGACATTGAAAATAGATAAATTTGTTGAAATAATAAAGTAATGCAATACTTTTCATGGAATTTACATAGGAACTATTACTTAGGAATCTTTTTAGTTGTAACAAAAATCATAACTCTCATATATAATGCCAAAACAAGGAAAGATGGTTGGATCATTGCGCTTGGGGACAAAACAAAACAAATTACAAATAGGGTTTGTTTGGGAAACCAAACTGTGCTGTATGATTTGACTTTCTGGAATGCTCTTGGCACAGGTATTCTCTGAGACTGGTGTCATCCCTAGACTTCTCCCCTCTTGGTAAAAAACGTGACTGCAGATCATCCATCCATTCATCATCCCATTGAACAGCAATTACATGACAGTCCCAAAGTTCTGAGTCACTCAAGATGGCCTGTTGCTGAATCAGTCATTATTCTTTAGGGTTTAACATGCATAGTGGCTTCACCTAAATCCAGGGCTATTGCTAGAGGTAAGGGAAGAGTCGATCTAAATGAAAATTACATGGAGAGATATGCAGGGTTCTTTGAGGAAGGACAAGGGAAAATGGATTTGTGGTGATCAATGCATGCCTACCACCACGATACTCCATAGTAATCTGAAAACTGAGGATATTGATTTACTAAAAACACTCATGCTTGGAGTATCACGTGGTATCTGTAAGAGAATTAGCTAAGGTTCAATAGATACTGGTTTCCCAAGGCTTTGCATTTGGTTGCATTCTCTGTTAATAATGGATTTGCTGTCTGGGAACAGGTCTCAAATATTTCCGCGCTTCATAAAATGCATTTTAGATTATATGGAAAACTCTTGCATTTGATCTCCTGTTTTGTGATTCCAACACCCTTGCCATAAGTGGGAAGACATTGAAAACAAGCTTAGACCATGGGAGCGATAGCTGGCTCCTCTCCAATGCTTAGTCACATCTTTTACCTTTCAGATCATTAATTTTGCTCAAGAAAGGAACTTTCCAGGCTAAAACTTCCACCGGAGATGATGGCCAGGTAAAAGCAGTTTGGACCCTAGAGGTATAAATGGATGTTCCTACGCAGGGAAACACGTTCCCACTTTGGAAAGCTCTTTCAAAGGAACCCATTCATGCCGAATCTTCCTCATGCTTGAGGCCCTAATATAATGTTGGAGAATGAATTCTATCTTGACAACAGCCTCATTCTGTGAAGTCTAAATTAAAGGAGCCATACACTGGCCTGCTTTCACTACTCTTCAGCTGTTGTATGAGGAAAATTAAACTCTAGTTAAGCCTCTGTAGAGAGGCTCTTGTTACAAGCCACTGAATATCATCCTAATCATAGGCTTAAACCTATGATTCTGGACTTCTGGTCTAAGTGATATTTCCAATAAATTGCCTCTCCAATAGCAGAATCCATTCTCTGCATTCTATAAAAACAGGCTTTATAAATGTAGGCTTTCTTCCTCAACCACATCTGGTTTACATGATTTGAGCCACAGTTCAAATGGTAAGAAGGGATTCACTGTCTTTTTTTAATTTTTTAACAAATTGTACTCAAACACAAACTTGCTAAAGTGTGAATGCCCTGCCTTGAGCAAAGAAACCTGTCGTTTTACCAGATTTTCACCCAAAGCTGCTTAGGAGAGACTAGCTATCTTTTCAAATCTTGCTGCAGACAAGTTTCTATCTTTAGCTTCTCATTCACTCAGCTATTAAAAAATAACAGAACCCTCATAAAGTCTAGAATAACTTACTAAGCCAAGGAAAAACCATATAACAGGATCAATTCCAAAAGGATTAAGGTTTGGCTGTGAAAAGCAAAAGGCTTAAACGTTTAGAGGGAAATATTGAACATTTTTTTTTCCTGACCTCAAAATGGGAAAGGAGTAACTGAGGGCATGAAAGTGCTAATCATGAAAAGCAAAGCTGATGAATTTGCAAGTATAACATTAAAAACACTTGTTCAAACAATACAATGAAGAATGCAAAAGACAAACCAGTATTGATGACAAGTTTGCAAACATAAAATGACCAGAAGACCAGTATTCTGTTTATGAAAGGAAAGGTTACAAGCCAGTCATAATGATATAACACAATAGAATGATGAGCAAGACTGACAGGCATATCACAGAGAAAGACATGCATGGTAAATGGACTATGAAAATGAGTGACCTCATTTGTAATCTTGAATATGAAGAAAAATGCAGGCTAAACTCTCTGGGAAATTGAAATAAACACTGGGAACAATTTACTTGTTCATCTAAGTCAACTCCCAACTGCATTCTTTAGTGCTGTGAATGGAGTGAATGGTAATGTCCCCCCCAAAACCCATCCTGAAACTTAATCTTCATTCCAATTGTATTAAGAGGGAAGTCACTGAGTCAGGAGAGCTCTCTGTGTCTTCAAGAATGGATCAGTACCTTATAAAAAGGCTTTGAGTTGAGGGGCTGGGAATTTGGCCTAGTGGTAAGAGTGCTTGCCTAGCATGCATGAAGATCTGGGTTCGATTCCTCAGTACCACATACGTAGAAAAAAGCTAGAAGTGATGCTGTGGCTCAAATGGTAGAGCTCTAGTCTTGAGAAAGCCCAAAGACAGTGCTCAGGCCCTGAGTTCAGTCTCCACGACTGGCAAAAAAAGAAAAAAGGCTTTGAGTTGAAGGGAGAACCCTTCTGTCCTTGGGTCACATGAGGATACAGCATTGTCCCCTCCTGAGGATATAGTAGTGACACAATGACTGGAAATGCATTATTTGGCTTTTCTAATGCTTGTCTTGCTTAGCATGATTTTCATTTTATCTATTGTCCTGCAAATGACATTATTTCATAATTCTTTGTGGCTCAGTAATATTCATTGGAATATATGTGCCATAGTCTTTTTTTTAAAAAAAATCAGCTTTCAGCTGATTCCATAGTTGGACTGTTTTGAACAGAGCTGCAACAAACATGACTATGCAGGTATATTTCTTTCCTTTCCTTTTCCTTCCCTTATTTCTTTTTTGTCAGTTGTATTGCTTGAATTCAGGGCCTGAGCATTGTCCCTAAGCTTTTATCCTCAAAGCTAGCACTCTATCACTTTGAGCCACAGCTCTACTTCCAGTTTTTGGAGATGAGAGTCTCACAGATTTTCCTGTCCAGACTGGCTTTGAACTGTGATTCTCAAATCTCAGGGTCCTAAGCAACTAGGATTATAAGCATGAACCATTAGTGATCTAAACAGGTATATTTCTTGTGTATTGATTTACACTCTTTTGGATAGATGCCCAAGTAGTGGTATAGCAAAGTCAAAGGTAGATCTATTTTCAACTTTTTAAGGATTCTCCATACTGGTTTCCAGAGTGGTTACAGTATTTGACGTTTATTTCTTTTATATATATTTCTTTTATGGCTAAGGATAGTAAACATTTCTTCATGTATTTACTAGCTACTTGTATATTTTCTTCTGAGAACTATATGTTAAATTCATTTGCCTATTTGTTAATTGGGTTATTTGTTGTTTTAATTTTGAAAATTCTCAGTATATTCTGGATACTAATCCATAGAATAGCTGGCAAGGGTTTTTCTCCCATTCTATGGGTGGTCTCTTTATTCTCTGGTTATTGTTTCTTTTCCTGTGTAGAAACTTCTTAATTTGATGCATTCCTATTTGTCATTAGTTTTATCTTATTTTCCTGTCTATTGTGGTCTTATTCAGTAAATAATTACCTTGCTTATATTTTCCAGAGTTTTCTCCACATTTTCCTATAATAGTCTCAAAGATACAGATCTTACATTAAGATCTTTGGTCCGTTTGATTTGGTCTGTACAGCAGCACGAGAGAAAGGGGTCTATTTTCAGACTCCTGTATGTAGATAGCCAGTTTTCCCAGCACCATATGTTGAAGAAGTTGTCTTTTTTTTTCAGTGTATGTTTTTTACTCTTTTGTTAAAAAGTAGGTGGCAGCCAGGCACTGTTGGCTCATGCCTATAATCTTAAACTACCCAGGAGGCGGAGATCTGAGGATCACAGTTAGAAGTTAGCCTGGGCAGAAAAGTCCAGGAGAGTCTTACCTCCAATTAACCACCAAAAAAAATTCCCAAAAGTGGAGTTGTGGTTCAAAGTGATAGAGCTAGAGCATTGAGCAAAAAAGTGCAAGGACAGCACCCAGACCCTGAGTTCAAGCCTACAACTGACCAAGAATAAAAAGCGAGGTGGCTATAGCTGTGTGGCTTTAGTACTGGGTCTTCTATTGTCTTGGTATTTTTGTCTGTTTCCAGCACCATGCTATTTTGGTTACTATGGCTCTATAGTAGAAGTCCACTATTGTGAAACCACCAGCATTGCTCTTTTCACTCAGGATTGCTTTGCTATGCTTGCCTCCCTTCTTCTCTTCCTCCCTCTCTACTTCTCTCTCTCTTTCCTTCTCTTCCTTCTAAAAAGTAGCAAAGAAAGGAGCTTAGTGAAGAGAAAGAAAGTATACTGATAAGAGAAAGAGTGGGCCCAAGCTAGATGACTAAAGAGCCATCTTCTATGTTTTCATACGAACTTTTGTCATTGATTTTGCTAGTTCTGAAAAAAAACTGGCACTGGGACTTTGACAAGATTTTAATTTAACAAGTATTCATATATATATATATATATATATTACTAGTACGTAGAAATATATTTGAATTGTGTGTTTAATCTTATATTCTGCAACTTATTTTATTTAACTAATGAAACTTAGCTGAATTCACTTAGTAGCTCTAGAATGTTTTGCTTTTTCAAAAAAATATTATCTGGCTGGGAGTTTGGCCTAGTGGTAGAGTGCTTGTCTAGCATGCACGAAGACCCGGATTCGATTCCTCGGTACCACATATATAGGGAAAAAAAAGCTGGAAGTGGTGCTGAGGCTCAAGTGGTAGAGCTCTAGCCTTGAGAAAGTCCAAGGACAGTGCTCAAGCCCTGAGCTCAAGCCCAGGACTGGCAAAAAAATAAAATAAAATAAAAAAATAAAATAAAAAATATTATCTATTGGAGTCTTCTAGTAGGCCTCATGTCACCTGAACATATGAATCCTTTTATGTTTCCCTTTCTGATTTGTATAGTTTTAATTTCCTCTCTGCTTTTATTGTACTGTGTAGAACTTCCATTACTAGGATAATGAGATTTTTTTAAATTGTACGAAGGGATTTAAATTCAACATGTCAATTTATTAGTAAAATGTATCTTGATCAGTGTAATTTTCTTTTTTTTTTTTTTGCGCCACTCCTGGGGATAGAACTCAGGGACTGGGCAATGTCCTTGAGTTTTCTCAATGCTAGCCATAACACCACTTCAGGCGTTTTCAATGTATGTGGTATTGGGGAAACAAACCCAAGGCTTTGTGCATGCTAGGCAAGCACACTACCACTAGGCCACACTCCTGGTCCAGATAATGGGATTTTTGAGAGAAAAAGTCCTCTTTGACCCTGATTTTAGAGAGTCAGTAATGACAATAGCCACAATGGGGGATTTCCACTTCCACTGTTAGCTGCAGGTACTGGGCAGGCATTCTTGATCAGTTTGGGAAATTTCCCTTCTATCCTTATTTCTCTGAAAGTTTCTATCCTGAATGACTGTTGAATTTTATCCAATTATATTCACACATCTATTAGCATGAAGTGGTTCTTATGTTCTTTGTATTTATATGATGTCTACTACAATCTTCACATCTTAGCCTCCCAGTGACACCTCCTTTCGATGTAGATATAACTGTTTAAATATTGAACAGTTTTATCCTACCACCGGACCTCCTACCCTGAGCAATGTCCCAACCCCCTCTTGCCTCTCCTGAAGAGGCATATAAACCCCTGTGTGAAAAATAAAATTCGCAGCTTGATAAAAAAAATATTGAACAGTTTTGTATTTCTGGAGTAAATTACACTGATTGATGGCATATAATTATTTTTGAATATTGTTGAACAGTATTCAATAATATTTTGACTAGGATTTTTATATCTGTCATTAGGAGAGTAGTTAGTTTCTAGTTTTCTTTTGTTGTACTGTCTTATTTGTGTTTCAGAATCATAATACTATAATGAATTGGGAAAATCATCATGAATTGGGAAAATATTAGAACAAATTTACAAATGTACAAGTAAACACATATGAGACTGCATACAAGTGCATACAAATGCATGACTTGAAGTATGGTGTTTATAAGAGAGAATTCACATGGTGTAATTCCTTAGAAAAATGAACTCACAGTCCAACAAAATGGATTCTGGGAAACTGGGACTTGAAAAATGTGTGGAGGCATCCAGGAGAAGTGGGTAGAGGACTGAACATAGAAAGGGGAGAGAATTCAATGTATATCCCCCTTGCCACTAAGAGAATTGAGGGGAGGGGAGGAGTAGGGAGAGATATAGATTGATGAAAGGACTGACATTGATGAAGATGCATTGTATTTACAAACTGATTCATTGAACAGTAACTCCTTTGGACAATTACTTAAAGATAACAAAAATACAATTTTTCTAAAGTTTCCCTGTCTTCTAGTTCCTGGGAGCAGTTTTGAAGAATTGGAATTAGTTCTTCTTTAAAATGTTTGGTAGAATTATGGTACTACAACATACTGTTACTAATATTCTATTACTAAACCAATTTCTTCAGTTGTAAGACTGTGAATTATTGATTTTATATTGTATAAATAATGTTTATATTTTCTTGGAAATTTGTCTTTCATGTAAGTGTCAAAATTATATTCAGAGTTTGTAATATTCTCTTACTATGCCTTTGCTATCTACAGGACTGTAGTAAAACCTCTCTATTTTTTTCTGGTCCTGGGGCTTGAACTCTGGGCCTGGGTACTGTTACTGCACTTTTGTACTTAAGCCACAGCTCCACTTCTGGCTGTGTGTGTGTGTGTATGTGTGTGTGTGTGTGACTGTGGTTTAGTAGCAATAACATTCTCATAGACTTTTCTTCCATGGCTGGCTTTGAACTATGATCCTCATGTCTCAGCTTCCCAGTGACGCCACTTTTTATGTAGATATTGGGAATTTGTATCTTCCTTTCTCTTTGTCAATGTTGTCAATTTCATTGATATTTTCAAAGAGCCATTTTATTTTGTTTCATTTATTTCCTCTATTGTTTTCTCTTTCACTTTTATTAATTTATGCTTCTATCTTTACTGTGTCCTTTTTTTTTTACCATCTTAGAGGGATAAACTGCTAATTTTTTCTAATTTCTTGATATACCAGTTCCATGAAAGCTTAAATTATTGATTTGAGACTGTTCTTCTTTTCTAATGGAAAGAATTACATTGGTGTTAGAAATTTTCCTCTCATACTTATTTAGCTACATCTGACGAACTTTGGATATGCTTCGTTTCCACTCACTTCGATGTCTTTTTTGAGACACATTATTTGCAAGTTAATTGTTTAATTACAATCTTTGGAGATTTTCCTGTCATCTCTCTGATATGAATTTCTACTTTGATCCCATTGTAGCCGGGGACGATACTCAAATCATACAAATTTGAGTCATATAAATCATATAAGGGAGCCAGGTGCGGTGGCTCATGCCTGTAATTCTAGCTTCTCAGGAGGCTGAGATGTGAGGATCATGGTTCAAAGCCAGCCGGGCACTAAAAACTGTGAGACTCATTAGAAAACCAGAAGTGGCACTGTGACTCTAGGTGTAGAGTGGTAGCCTTGAGCTGAAGAACTCAGGAATAGCTCCCAGGCTCAGGGTTCAAGCTCCACAATCGACCAAAAAAAAAAAAAATCATATAAGCGGATGAGATTTGCTTTCTATTTGATGGTGTTACTTGTTATGGATTTGGTTAGTACTTGAAAGTAATGTCTATTTTGCTGCCAGTGGGTAGGTTCTTTACAGGTAATAGATCTAGTTCATTGACAAAATTGTGTGTTCTCTGTGCTTTCTGACATTTTGTCCAGTTGTTTTATCAGTTTGCTGAGAAGGGCATGTAAAAGTTCCTAACTCAAATTGTGAGTTTGTCTATTTCTTCTTTCAGTTGTCAGCTTCATTTTACATATTGTGAAGCTCTTACTTGTACATATTTCAGATTTATACATACAAAAAAGTACATGTATTTTCAGTTATTTGTCCTTTATATGATCACAGTAATATCCCTCTGTGTCCTTGCTCAGAAGCCTTCTTCTGCTGTTAATACAACCTCTCAGGCTATTGTCTTTTGGTTAATGTTTGCATAGAAAGTGCCTCTCCAGCCTTAATTCATCTTCCTACATTATTATATTTTTAAGGGAATTTCTGATACACAATATTTACTTCAGTTTTTTTCTGAAATCCATTGTGTTGATCTTTGTCTTTTAATAATAGGTTTTAGGCAATTTATATTTACTGTAATTTTTAACATGTTTAGGTTAAAATCTGCCATTTTTGTTTACTCTTTGCTTTCTTTAGTTTTCTCTTCTTTTTCTTAATGGGGCACGTCACAAATTTGCATGTGCTTCTTACAGAGGTGGCTTGCTAATCTTTTTCTGTTGCCTTCCAGTTCTTGTAAATGTACTGCCAAAACAAGCACCCTTCTTCAATTTTCATTTGTGAGCTGGATTGTGAGTACTTGTTGCATTTTTAAATTCTACTTTTACCTTCCTATAATTTAAGTAAAACCCTTACTCCCTTTATATTTGTTTATTTGTTTATTGAACTCAGGCCTCACTCTTTTTTTATATATTTTTATTGTAATTAATAGAAGGGTTACATTACATTCGCCAAATAGAAGGTGCATTAATTCACATACATTGATACCCTTTCTCATGTCTTGGTCCCCATTTCCCTCCCCCCCACCCCTACCCCACATCTTGTTTTCCCCCTTCCCTATCCAATTTCAAATAACCAAATACAAATATATCCAATATATCAGATAACAAAGTGAGATACTGTAACAATATGAGATAACCAAGGGACAACAAAAGAGATGAGAGATAACATAGTACATTAAGGACAACAATCATTCATTATATGGCTTTTGTTTCTATATCCTGGACGTCCTTTCATTTAGCATCATCCTATATGGCCTTATGTATCAAGTTTTGTTCTATTGCAAATCTCTGCTATGAGTGCCCAAGGTTTCTACTGATTATGACAAAGAGGGAAACCATTGAGCCTATGTTCCTTTGAGTCTGGCTTACTTCACTTAATATGATTTTTTCTAAGTCTTTCCATTTCCTAACAAATGGGGTAATGTCATTCTTTCTGATAGCAGCATAGAATTCCATTGTGTACAAATACCACATCTTGTTGATCCACTCAACTGAGGGACATCTGGGTTGGTTCCATATCTTTACTATGGTTAATAGTGCTGCAATGAACATTGTTATGCTGGTGGATTTAGTATGTCCTTGTTTCTGGACTTTTGGGTAAATGCCAAGTAGTGGAATTTCTGGGTCATAGGGGAGCTCTATGTTTAGTCTTTTGAGGAACTGCCATACTGCTTTCCATAGTGGTTGAATGAGTTTGCACTCCCACCAACAGTGTAGTAGTGATCCCTCCTGGCCACATCCCCTCCAGCATCTGTTGTTATTAGTTTTCTTGATCCTGGCCATTCTAACTGGAGTGAGGTGGAATCTTAGAGTTGTTTTGATTTGCATTTCTTTTATGACCAGAGATGTTGAGCATTTCTTCATGTGTCTATAGGCCATTTTTGTTTCTTCTTCAGAGAAGGCTCTCTTTAAGTCTTTGGCCCATCTTTTAATGGGATGGTTATTACTTTGGAGTGATTCAATTTTTTGAGTTGTTGATATATTTTAGATATGAGGCCTTTGCCGTTGTATGGTTGGTGAAGATCTTCTCCCATTCTGTAGGCTTCCTAATTAATTTACTAGCTATGTCCTTTGTCAGGCTCACTCTTATTAGACTGGTAGGCTGGTCTAATTCCTCTAAGCCATGCCTGTAGCCCTCTTAACTCCCTTTATAGCTTTTTATTTTGTCAGTTGTGTGAGCTTGAACTCAGGGCCTGGCTGCTGTCCCTGAACTCCTTTTTGCTCAAGGGTAGCACTCTACTACTTTGAGGCACCGCTCCACTCTGGTTTTCTGTGGTTAGTTCAAGAGTCTCATGGACTTTCTTTCCCTGGCTGGCTTTGAACCATGATGATCAGATCTCAGTCTCCTGAATAATCCACCAGTACACAGCCCTCTGTAGCCTTTAAATCTCCCTCATATATAGTTTTCTTAAGTAATTTTTCTATGTACATGGAAGACTATACAGTATTATAATATTTTGCTTTAATTAGCCAACACTATTTATTGTTAAGTTCATTCTTCTGATTGTATTTTTGCTCTTTGTGTTATTCTTTCTACCTTGTTGATACTCCAAGATTCCTTCTTGCACTATTCCCTTAGAGCTTGAAGAAGTTTCTTTATGTCTTTAAGCTAAGATTGTTAGTACGAATTCTAAGTTCTCTCCTGCTGAAAATGTCTTGGTTTCCTTTCCAATTCTGAAGGATGTTTTCACTGGCTGTGGAACTCTGGGCTGCCGGTTCTTTTCATTCAGTGTTTGAACAATGTGCTGCTTCCTTTTAGCCCACATAGTTTCTGATGGGAAATCCTCTGACATTCTCTGTCCACACCACCCCCCTCAACCACCACCACATTGATAACACATTATAACTCTTGCTGCCTCCAAGATCTTTTTTCTATGACTTCACTTTCAGAAGATGGAAAAAATATTCCTGAGTTGACTTTCTTGGATTAGTCCTATTTGAGGGGATTTTATTCAGTTTCTTGACTCTGTGGATCAAGGTCTTTTCACAAATATGAAGCAATTTCATCCATTTTTCCCTCTTGAATAACCTTTTAGCCTTGCCCACTTCTTGTTTTTCTTCAGTGATAATGATAAATAGTAGAGGATTTTTAAGCTTCATAGGCCCCAGAGGCCCTGCTCTTTCTTAAATTTTTCTTTATTTTCATCTTAAGCCTATTTTTTCCCTTGATTGGGCGATTTTATTTATTAGCCTATCACAAGGTCACTGTTCTCCCGTGAGTTCTCTGTATTCTACTATTAGGCCATTAACCAAAGTCTCCTTTTTTTTTTTTTGCCAGTCCTGGGCTTGAGCTCAGGGCCTGAGCACTGTCCTTGGACTTGGACTTTGTATGTGGGGTACTGAGGAATCGAACCCGGGTCTTCGTGCATGCTAGGCAAACACTCTACCACTAGGCCAAACTCCCAGCCCCCAAAGTCTCCTTTTGATTTCACTTATTAAACTCCATTAGCAACTAAACATGACAACAAAGTGGAAAAATGTAGAAAGTTCTTGTTTTCATGCACAAGCTCTGCTAAAGCAATGTGTCTGCTGTGGCCATTGCTGAGGGGACAGAACAGAGCTAAGCCAAAGTCTACTTTAGGGCTGAAGAGTCTTCTTCCTCTGGCCTGTTCAAACTCAGCCTTACCCCAGCTTTCTCCACCCCTTCAAGCTCTCTTAAATCTTCAACCATCTGTATAGATTTTTCCCTCCTCTGACATCTGCTTCCCCTTAATTTCTATTTGTTTACCTGGCCTCTCACTCATTTCTGCCTGCATGCTGACATGTTATGCATATATGGCTTCCCTGACCCAGCTCTTTGACCACCAGTCCCTTAACCAAGTAAAGGCCATCTAGACATTCTAATGGGTTCACATCAACCAAGGAGGTTCCACTTGCTTCGGGGGACTAATGGAAGGCTCGTCTTTTTTTTTTTCTCTTTGAACCAGAGAAGGGGGGTGAGTGATTTTAAAAAATCAGAGTCTTCTCTCTCTAGGACACATTTCTCTAAGGTCACAAGCTGCTTCTTATGTGTATTTCTTCCATCCTAAGCCCAGCCCTCAGAGGCAGGAAGAGAAATGGGTGGGAGGACAAATTAACACTGAAAAGCTCGATAAACACTAACAGCAAATACTAAAAATAACCAGACAGCAGTAGTCTACTTTTAGTAATTTTCATTTGTGCCTTTGTGTTAGGGATGAAGGGGAGGGAAAGAGAGAGGGCCATGGAGAAGAGGATGGAAATGTTAAGCTCTCTGAAGGTGGAAGCATTAAAGAGCTTCCCAGGCAGACCAGACTGCTCCATCCCCCACCTTGAAATAACGCTTCCTTTTTCTCAAGCTTCCCTAGCAATGCAAATGGTTCCCACACAAGTAGAGAGGACATCCCCGCTCTTGCCAAAAGATAGGGAAAGCAGCTAGGAGAAACTATAGTCCATTTTCTCCTCCATCTCTTCTCTCACTTTCAGAATATCCTGGCTATCGTGAGTGTGAGTGAGTGTGTGTGTGTGTGTGTGTGTGTGTGTGTGTGTGTGTGTGTGTGTGTGTGTGTTGTGTCCGGGAATTTGAACCCAGAGCCTGAGTTCAGTTCCTGAGCTTTTTTGGTCAAGACTGGCATGCTACTATTTGAGTCACTGCTTCAATTCTGACTTTTTGGTGCTTAATTGGGATAAGAGCCTTGCAGAATTTCCTGCCCAGGCTGGTTCTGAAGTACCATCATCAGAGCTATGATTACCCAGCCTCTCGCTACTTTCTGACATGAGGTTCTAGAAAGCAGAGTATGATATGGACTAAAAGTGTGTCACTGGCATATCTGCAATTCTCTGGTATGCCGAGTGTGACCTGGAGAAGTCTTAATCCCCCATGATACACCGTGGTGCAGTAACATCAGAACAGGAATTCCATGCAGCCCCCCAATTATTTATTGTTGGGCATTCCTATAACCCCATTCTAGAACTGCAAAGATGGGTATGTGGACATGATGGTTTCACAGTCTGGTTTAATAAAAATGGAGAACAGCAAATCTGTTCATTTCTAGTCCAATTATTTTCTCTTCCCTAGTGAGCAATTCCACATGCCGTGACTCGCTATAGATTTCTGGAGCTGAAGGAAACACAAGATGAGGGAAATGTGTTTCCTCCACCTTGAGCTCTTCATCATGTACTTCTTGCACAATCAGTGAGGAGAGGATATTTTGAGCCTGGGCCTTCACATCTATCCTCTAATCCCTCCTGCAACATATGATCTCTCAATAATGCCTCTGACACAAAAAGAAATAGCCTTCTTTCCCTTCTCTACTCTCAAAATATGGCCTTGTCTACTTCCCTCTTCATCTTCTATGACTTATCTAAACAGGGGAGGCACCCTCCACTCTTCCTAAACCCCCTTTCACTGTCGTCTACATTTCTTCCTATCTTTTCCCACCACTCTCTACCATATGTTTTGTGTGTGTGCGTGTGTGTGCGTGCGTGTGTGTGCGTGTGTGTTGTGGGACTTGAACTCTGGGCCTGGGTGTTGTCCCTGAGCTCTTCAGCTCAAGGATACTGCCCTACCCCTTGAGCCACAGTGCCACTCCCCCCTTCTACCATCTTGAGAGCATATCTATCTTCCTTTTTCAAAGCTAAAAAGAGCCTCAGCTTCTCTACTCCTGCAAACTTGCCTTTTGTTTGCTTACTCATTATAATTCCATTGTTCTCTTTCTCTTCTCCTTCATACTTTCCAGTGGAAGGATCTACACTGATTAATTCCATATCCCCATTTTTAATAAAGCTACTATAGCTAAACTCTATATACTTTCTGCAAAGTGCTTCATGATTGCCAAGTTGTCAAATGCAATTGCATGTCCTTTCTGCTCAAGTCTCCTAAGACCTAATCTCCCCTTTGAGTCCATGATAGCGGAACCTGGGACCTGTCTATCATTTCCAGGCTCGACTGTTTCTTCTTCTTCTGACCATCACCTGAATGTGAGCAATTGCCACAGCCTAGAGCTCCTAGATTTAGGAAATAAGACCAGCATTTCCAATTCAATACAAATTGCTGATCAACAATAAAGAATATTCTAGTATGCCTAAAATTTTGCACAGTATATTCCTACAACTAGACTTTGTTTCCAGTGGAAACAAACCCACTGTCACCTATTTGCTTTGCTTTGTGTGTGTGTGCGTGTGTGTGTGCGTGTGTGTCTGTGTCTGTGTCTGTGTGTGTCTCTGTGTGTATGTCTGTGTGCTGGTAATTTTTTACTCAGAGCTGGTACTCTACCACTTGAACCACACACTCACTTCTGGCTCATGGACTTTTCTGCTTTGGATATCTTCAAACCTGTATCTTCAGATCTCAGCCTCTTGAGTAACTATAATTACAGGTATGAGCCACCAGCTCCATTTACTTTCTGAACTCTGATCCTTTTCCCAATTTCCCCCTTCTTACAAATGGTAATTTGTACTCATCTTTGCAAAAATCATGTTACATCAATCTCCAAACAATTAAGTGGCTGTTAAGTGGAGCTCTAAATAGCTACAAAGCCACATTCTGATCCAAGAATACCCTAGTGCTATTATAACCTAAGTCAGAGGTTTATAACTTTTCTTTGTTGTTGTTAATGGGCCAGATAGTAAATAGAGGCCACACAGTCTCTATTCACCTCTGCCACTGTGACTCAGAAACAGTTAAGGTTGACATGAAAATAAATGAGCAGGAAAGGTGTCAAAAACCTTACCTAAAATAGACAGGTCACTGGCCACAGTATGCTGGAGCCCAATCTATCTGAGGTTTCTGACCTTCCATTTTCACCTCATTGTGGTCACTTAATTGGGAAAATGATAGGACAGTGAAATTTCAATAGTCTTTTCCTTTGCACAAGATCATCTTTAAACTAAACTCAGCACCTTAGATTGGGTCAGGAAAAAGGAGTGAGGAAATTGGGGGCCTGGGTCTTCTCTGAGTCTTGCCACTCAAGACAGAGGTACTCACCTGAGACACACAATCTAAGAGGGCATAAAGGAAAGCCACAAGCCATCAAGATAAAGGATGGTCTAGTGCAAATACGCTTCATGAAATGAATGACATGCATCCAGGAGGCACAACATTCAAAGTTGTAAGTAAAGACAATAGCAACATTATGGACTTTTTCCCTATAGATTTCCATGTGCCTTTGCAAGCACTGCCACTGACTCTCTTTTTAAAGTTTTCATATTTAGTTCACCTTGGATTTTTTCTCTCTTTTTGGCTTTTTAAAAAACATTGAATGTTACTTATCTTGATTGTAGAGTTTGTCGTTTGCCCCAAAGTAGTACCTTACTCACCGCTCTGGCAAGCCCTAGCCTTGAGATGCTCTGCATTATCAGCATCTACCCTTATTTCAGAGAACGACGTCCATCTGTATAATGTAATCTGCAGACTAGATCATTCCTCTTGGCTGTGTTGATGCCATGTTTAATTACTAGATCTGCTTCCTGTACACGTAGAATTGAAGCAGAAAGAAATGCTTGTCAAAACTTTCTCACAGAGTTTATTTTATTTTGGGGGAGAATTTCATTAGTTAACTCAGCCTGGCATGATCCTCCTACCCTAGCCTCCTCCCTCTCCTCCACCCTATTCCCAAGCTATAATTGCAGGCAGACACTACCACATCTATTTCTTGTCCAGGCTGTCTAGAGTCACTTCTTAAAGCCTATGTTAAAGAGAAAATGGAACTAATATTATATTAAGTACTATTAAGTTGTACAATAACCATTTAGTTTTGCACAATACTATTAATAATACTTAAATTTCATTAAACACTACTAAGTTCCTGAAGGAGTACATAGTCATCTCATTTTCAGAAGTCTTCAACTCACAATGGTTCAATTTATCATTTCTTTTGACTAAAGTCCTAAACATACTTTGAGCTTTAAATGTGGTCCTTTCCTTGCCTTGCTAAGCTAGACAGGGTACAGGGCTCTTAAACCCTCACATTGAGTAAATTGAGCATAACAGGTGCATTTCTAATATATGATATCATCATCATGTGAAGGACCTGTGCAGAGGCCACCAATGGCTCTCTGACAACTCTACAAGGTTTGTGACATTTATTTGTTGGAATAAGAGAGCAGGTCCAGACAAACTAAGGTCACAGAAAATATCAAACCCTGGCTAAAGCATTCTGCTACACTATGCTCTGTCCAGAAGGTACATATTTAGGTCAGGGTTAAGGCACATTCTTGCCTTCCCACCTTGCATTTGCATAATACCTTTCTTATTTATAAAGAGCTTTTCCCTGCCTCTTCTGATTTGGGCATTAAATAATCCTGGCAGGTGAAAAGACTCATATTATTTAAGACAGGCTAGCAAGGACTTGTCAGTTCCACTAAACAGATGAGGTCATAGAGATCCAAAAAGATTAAGTAACTAAAACCAAGGTCACCAGTCAATAAATGGAAAGCCAGAATTAAAAGCCCAGGTTTTCTGAGGCCTGCTGAATTGTCCTTTACCTTTTAATTATTCCACTGTGAAGAAGCACACTGAGCCTAGGCATCACAGACCCAGTACCTCACGTACCTAGCATTGCATTGCATTGCATTAGACAATTGGACAGTTTTGTCCCTGATGGAGCAGTAGCTTCTGCTAGAAACTTTTGAAGGAGGAAATAAACATAGAGGGGAAGAGGCTTAAGTATCAAGCCTGAGGAAGATGGCCTGGATAGGTTAAACAGGGGCATTTGAAGCAGAGAAGGATGCCAGGGATTGGAGGAAATGTGAAAAGGTCTGAAAGGATAGAGACAGAAGGAGAGTCACAGGATAATGAAAATTTGACTTTCATTACTCCGTGGCCCAAGGCCGTCCCTTTAGATGACTGGAACAAGAATAATTATTGTAATTGTTATTGCTATAGCAGTAATGACAAGTCAATGACTGCTACAGTGATTGAGCCAAATGTCGCTAACCTGACTTGTGCTCATATCTCTCAGCTTTTTAGGATGCCATGCTTTAGAAAATCACATGTACCAGGTCTGTATTCCACTTTCCATTTCGTCTAAGTGCCACCCTGATTGTGTGATTCTCTTGAGTAAGAAGTCTCAGGTCAAAATGAAGGCACTGGGGATGCAGGACTGGGATAGTAGGCAGGATGCCAGAGCTAAGATGAACTATGCTACCCAGTATGAAGCACCAGCTCATGTGAAAAGCACACCTTGGCAGTCTATCTCTGTGATAAAATACACAACAGGTACTCTCAAACACTGAAAACACCTGGAAGTGCAAAAAGTTTCCCAGTTGGTCACAAGTTGTATGCACCTTGTTCATTGAGGAGATGCCACACCATGCTTGGATTCTACACAGGGTAGCATCGCTCCTCAAACCTTTAGAACAGAGCAGTTCAAATACTTCTCTGGCACTTTTAACCACACAATAATAGAAAACATCCCAGGCAGAGTGTGAGAGACCAATCTTGTAAACAGCAGGATGGCAAGGTGTAAACAGGAATGGAAAGAAAACATCCAGCCTTAAAAAAGAAAAGCCACTAGTTCTGATTAAAAAAAAAAGATGGGAATAAATCCAGCCCTCAAATATCATGGAACAAAAGCTCAGAGAAGTGTTAAATCACACACCAGGTGGCTGCAGGCATTTGCAATGATCCTTTCCAATCTGCCAACTCAGTCTCTTCTGGCATTTGCCTTGATTTTACAGCCTCTTCTAGTTTCCTCTGCTCTGGGTTTTAGAGGACAGGTTGGTTGGTTGGTTCTCATTTCCTGTCCCACAGCCAGCATTTCCATAAAGCTGAGGCTGTCCTAAGTCATAAATCTTTGTTCACTGAGCCCCCAAAACAGTATTGTTTTGGAAAACCACAGTATTTCCCTCTTTTCTTGGACTGAATCATACTCTTGCATGCAGTGAAAATGTGTTCCCATAGTCATACCGAGCCTTAGTAAATACTTTATCTGATTACCTATAATTTAGGAGGATTTAGTGAAGGCAATTCCAACATCTTTTATCCTTGAAGTCAGATGTTCTACAATAATGAAGCACTGAGCACATCTTCCCCAACAGTGACCTGGGAATTGTAGGGGTGACTGTCAGACTATGCTCTATAATACTTCAAGAGAGAAGTGAAACTTGAAAGCAAAGGTACAGTAAGAGAAGAAGTCATGTTTACTTCTCATCTGTCCAGCTGATAAGATATGTGCATTTGTTCAACAAACATTGATGGAAGTACATTATTTTGAACTAGGATCCGTACTAAGCCTCAACAGAAACAATCCTACCAGAGCAGAATGTAGTCATTCGTGCTAAATGACATCTAGTCAGGCTGAACACAGAATCTGGGCAATTTTCTAAAACCCAAGATTTTCGCAGCAACCAACCAAAAATGACCGAATACCTTGGGCAGGCATGAAGTCAGTCTCCTCTGTTGCCATCCTTCAAGGACAGTACCTAAAATGTCCAAATCACCTTTTGTTCCCCCATTTGTTTGCTCATTTATTTGTTTGGCCTATAAAGTGAACACTTTCTGCTTGGCCTGTTAGAAACCCATTCTGTTTTATAGAACGAGCTGTTGCCTGGCTCTAGGATCATGAATAAAAAAGCCAGTTAGACCTTTGAGCCAAATTTGCTCTAACTTTGTGATAAGTATGGCTCACATGTTTTTTTTTTTTCATCCTCCTTTAGGCTTCTTCTAAACACAGCGGATTGACAAGGAGGAAGGTGACCGTGATCAAGCATGTACACGTTGCCAGCATTCAACGCTTCCTGTATAATTAAAGTATTCTGTGAGGTTCTTCTCCATTCCCCCCCACCTGGATCACACACAGTCTTGCTCAGCTGAATCTCTGCTACCATTTTTTGTGAGCTTCCATTCTTTTAATATTATTATTGTTATCATCAGCATACTGTATAGAGGGGTTATAGTTACATTTACCAGATAATAGGTGCATTGCTTTTCACCCATTCTCTTGTTTTGACTCACTGCTAATGGCTCCCATGTCAGGCTAGAACAGCATAACACTAACTCACTGAATGTTTATAACCCTCTCAGTTTTGTGTCCTGGTGTTACTAAGAAAATGTACCAGCACCAGAGGCTCATGCTATTAACTAATCCTGGCTACTCAGGAGGCTGAGACTTGAAGATTGTGGTTTGAAGCCAGCCTGGATAAAAAAGTCTGTGAGATTCTTAACCCCAATTAACCAAAAAGGGAAAAAGCCACAAGTGGAAGTATGGCTTAAGTGGCAGAGTATAAGACGAGCAAAAATGAAAGCCAAAAGAGCTTCAAGCCCTGAGTTCAAGCCCAAGTACTGGAAATAAATAAGTAAATAGATGCAAATATCACAAAAAAGAAAAAAACATAAGATTAGACTCTAGGATCACATGATGGGAAAGGCTCTTTGATAGTATTATTAGCTTCTGCCATATATATAGTCTATCTGTTCTGATTATTTGATCCACAAGGACAGACATCAACCAGTAAGCAATCAGAGTCAGCATCTACCTACGTGATATGATTTAAGGGAGGCCAAATGGATTAAAACACTTCATCATTCAGAGTTGGAATTTCACCATTGGAGTCACCACTGACTTTGCGCCTTGAAATCTTCCTGGTTGTCAGGATTGTTTGCATAGGAAATGATTGGCTAAAAAGAGGCCATCTCCAGCTGGAAATTCAGGGTGGGGAAGATTCAGAGGATGAGGTATAGAAATGATGGCTAGAAAGGAACCCCGGAGCAACAGGATGGGGGAGTCCTGAGAGGATGAGGAGGTTTGAAGCCAGGTGTGGATGTAGTATCTGGCTGGCCCCATTATTTGTGGTCCTGAGCATGGGGCAAATGCTCTGCTTCACTCCATCTGAGGAAACACTAAAGCTGGGGCACTAAGTGCTATGGACTCTGGGGTATTGTACTAGCTTGCAACTTGGACAGAACAAGTAGCATTAGCAAGTGGTGGATAACACAGACAAGGCAGGGGGCGGCCAAGCACAGAATACATGTGTAATAAGTAACCCAAGAAAGAAAGAATCTGAGTGGGAGAGATAGTATCAGCTTCACTGAAAACATAGGCCCCATGAACAGTACCAAATCAAGAAAAACAAGAAACAGTTTGGTGAACATTCGCCTTGTGCTAAAATGTATTCCCAGACAACTGTAACCAACTCCAAGTTGAAAACACCCAAACAAGGAAATCCAACTTGGATTTAATCACTAGGGCGACGTTAGGAAACTCTAAGAACAAAAATCGGAAGACAGCTAAAACATATGTAAGTGTGATCTGTAAAATGCATTACTGCAAAATAAACGCATCTCTGAATGAAAAGATCTAATGGGTGCTTTAATTATATGGTAAATCAGTCCAGAATTTCAGAATAGCTGAATGTACAGATTTACATATTCAAATAGATGGCAAATAAACCTGACGAAATTATCAGACAAGCCTGAATGCTGGTAAAGCTTGATTAAAACCATGGATAAGCTATGCCATGACACCAGAGCAGAAGCTTAGTCATTGCGTTCTGTGACCTTCAGCCAAAGACAAATCTACTTCTGGCTTGTACTTAATGCCTCCTTTTCTAGCAGGAAAGGTTACTTGTATTTGTCTTCACTTATTTTGTGTTTTTTTTTAAGATCCCTTTATCTAATTCCCGGAAAAGAAAACAACCCCAAGGAGGAAAGGAAGGAAGGAAAAAAAGCTTTGACCTTTGTGTGCTAAATGAGTTATCCTACCAAAGGCTATAGTGGTTATATTCTGACGGGCTTTGAACAACACTTTAATGCCTCCTTGGCATTAAAGGGGCTGATAAATACAGCCTAAAGCTTATTGGGAGTTGTTTTTATAATAGGAAGAAATTTGATAAAGAACGAAGGACAGAAAAGGGACTATGAACCCTTCCTCCTACAAGTTTGCAAAATGAATGATGCAGTCCGTAGTCATGCTTCATTTCCCCTCTGCTGATGATGAGTGGCACTCCCACTACTTACTTGCTTCCTTCAAGTATGCCTGAGTCATAGAAGCAAAGGTCTCTGGGTTCAATCCCTTGAGGGTTTGTGGTAATCTCTCTGGATACTCATGGTACTGAGGCCTCGTGATCCCAGCCACACAGCAGGTGCTAATAATCCCAGGGGCACGTAGAAGGTTCAGTGCGGATGCCTAAATATGTGTTAGGATTTTAAATGCCATTTAGTGTTATAAGGAGCAGTGAATCAAAAAAGTGGAGGCAAAACATTATGCTAGAACAAACAAAAGGAAAGATGCAAGAGTGCAGGTATAGTTCAAGTGGAAGAGAGCCTGCCTAGTGTGTCAGAGGCCTGGAGTTTGAACCCCAGTACCACCAAATAAAATTAAAAAAAGAAAGAAAGAGGGAAGAAAAGGAAGGGAGGGGAAGAAAAGAAGGGAGTGGGGAGGGAGGTCAGGGAAAGAAAGAAAAAGTAAATTAAAGAAAAAAACGGCCATGAACATTTGACAATGGCATTGTTATTTGAACTTCCATAGCACAGGTTCCTAAGGTGCACAAACTTCGTTGCCAAGGAGTTAAGAACATATTTATGTGCACATTTCTTCACTGCTAAAAAAAGAAAAAGACACGTGATTGTTGTTTTTAATGTACTATGTTATTCTATTCTCTCTTTTTGCCCTTTGGTTAATCCCATATTGTTACTGTATCTGACTTTGTTACCTGGTATATTATATATACATTCATTTGTTTATTTGAAATAGGAAAGGGAAGGGGAGAAAACAAGATGATTGGGAGGGGGTGGAGGGAGGGAAATGGGGACTAAAACATGAGAAGGTGTATTAATGTGTGAGAAGTAATGCACCTACTACCTGGCGAATGTAACTGTAACCCCTCTATACATTATCCGACAATTAAAAAAATAAAGTGAATAGAAAAAAGACCAACAAGAAAAAGACAACTCACTACTAGAAGAAAAGTACTACTACTAAACTCTTATGAGCTAACCCCAAATATTTTCCCTGACTCCTTGATCTTCATATAACCTTCTGATCTTTGAGAGCCATTGTTGAACGACTGTGTGGGGCTGTGGTCAGCTTAGAAGCAGGAGCATTTCCTATGAGTCTGTCCATTCGCTTGTTTGCTCACCTGTGTGGGGGAAAGATTTCAGTGCTCACTCCAGTATGTGTATAACTCTCACCTAGCAGCATGCTCCGTGATGCCTCCAGTCATGTCATGTGCTCTGTAATCCTTACCCATGGAGTGCAGGTCGAACCCCTCACTTGCTTTTAGCCAATAGAACATGGCAATGCCAATTGAATGCAGTGCCTGCATTAGGTCATTTGCTGTAGAAGACTCTACCTCAGAAGACCAGAGAGTTTCCTTGAATGGTTTTGAAGAACAACGCTGCCATGGTGTCAGGGCTGCAAACTTCCAGACATGAAAATAGTGAGAGACACCTATGAATGTGGTCCTAGGTGGCAGATGAAGGCTTCCAGGGAGAGGATATAGCTGGTTGGATCTCAAGGCTAATGAAAATGTACCTAACAGCTACCAACTCTTTTTGAAAAAAAGTGTACTTTAGTATGGCTGGAATGTCAGTCTAGACAATCTAATTGCTCCATCTATTACAGCTCCAAAGGTATGACAAATGTCAAAGCCCTCTGAGGAAATGTTTCCCCCCCCAAAATAACAATTTTTATTACTGAATTATTACATACCTGTGCTACTTTTCTTAGGAATAAAAATTCCAAAAAGTATGCCATTGTTTGTCATCCTCAATAGCTTTCATTTTTATTTTGAAAAATTAATCATAATAATTCAACAAGAAAAGGTATCCCAGAGAGTTCATGAGACTCTTTTCTCCAAGTCATCACCAAACAAAGCATGGAGTAGAGCTGTGGTTCAAGTGCCTAGAGCAAAAATGCAAGGGACAATGCTTAGGCTCTGAGTTCAAGACTACTGCCCTACCCCTTGAGCCACAGGGCCACTTCCAGAATGGAGAAATACCTGATTAAAATAGCAAGGTGAGCCAGGCATTGGCAGCTCAAGCCTATAATCCTAGGTACTCAGAGGCTGAGATCTGAGGATTGTGGTTTGAACCCAGCCTGGGCAGAAAGGTCTATGAGATTCCCATTTCCAATAAACTACTCAGAAAAATCTGGAAGTGGTGCTATGGTTCACTAGCTGAGCACAAAAAAGGCTCAAGGCCCAGGCCTTGACTTCAAGCCTCAGGGCTGGTGAAGAGAGAAAGAAGGAAAGAGAGACGGGGGGGGGGGGGGAGAGGGAGGGAGGGAGAAAGGAAGGAGAGAAAGAAAGAAAGAAAGAAAGAAAGAAAGAAAGAAAGAAAGAAAGAAAGAAAGAAAGAAAATAAAGAAAAGGACTGCAAGGTGAATGAATGTCTTATCTGTTGTGGAGACCTCATGGCTTTCTCTAGCACCAGCCCTTGTAGTCCATGAAAGACTAGACAAGGTCTTAGATTCCAGCAGGGCCTAAACCTACTAGGTAAGAAAGAAAATTCTGCCTGCTTTTTATGCTATTGTCACAGTTCATTGAGTTGTTCACATAAATACAATTTGCAGCACACCCTGTCTTACCCCTCTTCATTTCCTTAGAGATTGGTGAGAAAATGATGGAGATGGGGAAGGGTAGGAATGTGGACATGGAGGAAGACAAAACTACACTGTCAGTGGACTATATGAGCCATTCTTCACATAATGGCTGTTTCCATCCAAATGCATTCACAAAGAGAAAATTTATAGAATACTTCCATATGTATGTCTGTCCAAAATTCATGCTGGAATGAAATCTCTACTGCAATCATTTTAAGACACAGGGCCTTTGTGACCAGGTCTCAAAGACACTTCCCTTCTGAGTGACATTAAAGCCCACTTAAAAGACAACCAACCTTTTTTGCCCATTGTCTCCCCAAGTGAGGCCACAGTATTCAAAAGCAAAGAGCAGCCCTCATCAGACACAAGGCTGTCACTGCCTTGACCTTATACAACTCAGCCTCTAAAACCGTGAGAAAATATATTTTTGTTCTTTTTTGTATTTGTTCTTCATATATTTTTGTTCTTTATATATTTCCTAGACCCAGGTATTTTTTAATAACAGCATGAACAGGCTAAGACAATCATATATATGTATATACATTTATATATCTCAGCTTATATATAATATATAGATATGTGCTATATATACTATATATACTCTATATATGCTAGAGTTATATATATTATATGTGCTATATACACATATATTTTATATATTTACTTACATATATATGTGTACATTTATATGCATTATTCTTTTTTTCATTTTATTTTTATTATTGAGGTAACGTATAGAGGGGTTATAGTTACATTCGCCAGATAGTAGGTGCATTACTTCTCAGACATTGATACCCCTTCTTATGTTTTTGTCCCCATTTCCCTCCCACTCCCTCCAAATATATTTATATGTACTATTCTTTATATATTTCCCAGTCTCAGGGATTTTTAATAGCATCACAAACAAAGACAATAATATATGTATATATTTATATATTTTTGTTCTTTTATATTTGATTATATATTTCAAGTCTCAGGTACTTTTAATAGCATCATGAACAGATTAAGACAATATACATATACTATATGTATACATATATGTCAGACTATATATAGTATATAGGCTATATATTACATATATACCATATATAGTTTATATAGTTATTATAGTCATATATAAAACAGGCTAAGACAACCATATATGTATATTACATATTTATATATTAGCTAATTTCAAGTCTAACTTCAGGGAGGCATGAGGATAAGGAAGAAAGAAGACAAGAGTGAAGTTAGGGAGTATGGGACCGAGCCTCACTTTAGCCATTTGTTAGCAAAGCTGACATTAGAGCAATTACTCACTACCAGCAGGTGTCTATACACCAAAAAGACACGTATAATACTCTAAATTTATATCAAACTTTAAGATTTTCATCAGAAACTTTATGATTTATGAAAAACAAGCTGATTAAATTGCTTTTTCAATAGCCTTGGGTGACTACTCATAATTGTGCTAATATTTAAAATAGATGTACATATACAGATTTCCAGGTTTATGTATTCTTGAATCTGTGAAAGTATGGAATATTTGGATTTAAAAAGGGGGTGTTGCAATTGCTAAGTGCATAGGAACATAAATAATGAAGTGTATCAACATGAACTGGAAGAATTAGTTATTACATTTTTTCTGTTTTAGTTTTCTTTGCCTTGTATATAAGTTTATCCAATCCACGGGAGGAAAAAAGAATCACAGAAACCGCAGGACAAAGGATGCACTAAAGCAACAATGACATTCACTCTGTTGGAAATGAACTATACAACTTGGTGGGCGGGGAGGAGAGTAGGGAGTGGAAAGCAGGAGAAAATGAAGGAGGGGGTAACATTGTTTAAAAAGAAATGTACTCATTACCTTACTTTGTAACAGTAATCCCCCTGCTCATCACTGCTAAATAACATTATATTAAAGTGGGGAGGGGCTTTGAAGGGTTTGGATTACTATATGAAGCTACTTGTAGTCACCATACTGTTTAACACATATTCCTAACGATCTCATTAAGCCTCACCCCATGCATTCATGCTGATAGTGAATGAAAGAGTTGCTGGCCTGTCATTATTGATAGGCAACGTTTCAACCTAAATATGGCATTTTCACTGAGCACTATATTTTAACAAGTGTATGTAAATAGAGTCCATAGCTCTTTACATTTAGTTTTCATTTAATTTAATACATTTGTTCATTTGTACTTCAGAATCTGTCTTTTTCCCAGGAAGTAAAAAATTGTAATATTTATTCATCTGTGTAAAAAGAAAAAACAAATGGGCCATGTTCCAAAACACAATTAAACTGGAAACAGATGATATTCATCCTCTCAGGGGCATTTGGCCTAAGCTAAATATACTCACAACACAGCTGACCATTGCAAATCCAGCCACTACCGGAACCAGAGCTGTGGCAAGGGCAGTCCCTGCTTTGGTCTGCATCTGTTAAGATGGGGGAGGCAGTCCATCCAAACATGATGCAACCAACATTCCTCTGCTTTACATAAATGTCTAATAAAAATAGCTTAAACCATTTCATCAACTTGTTTCCTACGTCTAGGCTCAGGCCTTCAATAAGGATTAATCTAAGTTTTCTGCACTTGGGCAAACATGGGCATTAAATGTGGATGGAACAGATTTAATAGGATTGCAGCTTCCCTTCAAAAGACCATTGCTTAGCTATGGTGGAAATGCTGTTAACATGACCAAGGCCCTGCGCTTAACCCCAGCATGGAACTAAACAAAACAGCTTCCTGCCATCACTACCACGATACATGGCACACGCTGACTTGGCAGGAACTATGATTCACTCTTCTATGGTCATTTTCTCTCTCCCTCTCCTCTTGTTTTGGTTCACTGGAGATAGGTATCTCATGACTTTTCTTCCCTGGCTGACTTCCAGCTGTGATCCTCACATCTTAGTCTCTTGAGTATCTAGGACAGGCAGGAACCACCAGTGCCCAGCTAGTCCTAATTTTTTCAACGAAGGGTATCAAGAGCTAAAGAATTTAAATAAGATCTGCAGGCTGGCACTCTACAAGATGGCAGAGCTAACGTTTGATTGTGGGCTTCACAGTTTTAGCAACTTCTCCCTACCAGTCTCCTAAGTTCAGTTCACTGGGACATTCTGGAAGTCCCAGCCTTCCAGGGAAGATTCAGATGTGATTTAAAAAAATAAATCAGTAGAAAGGCCAATGGTAACCTGTTCAGGTTAGGAAGAGATAGGGTTTGGGATAAAGTGATGGTGGGTCTCTCTAGAGAAAGTGTCAAATTCAGGAGAACAGCACTCATTTTCCTACTGAGATGAGCTAAAACAGACATCTAAAACAGGGAGTGTTCCACATCATGGCAGAAGGCGCGTGTGGCACACGAAATTCTCCAAAGGAACAGGAAAGGGCCAGAGACAAGCTACTCCAAGGATCCCACCTCTCGTGACCAACTTCCTCCAAATTAATGCTACTTCCTGCTTTCTAGATCACCCAAAATGGTGCTGGCAAGCTTCAATAGATAGCCCAGGAGGTCCATTTCACACACAAACCACAACAGAGATGGCCTGTGGTCTCCAGAGTCTGAGTAGTCAGAATTGAAGAGAATAACAAGGGAAGAAAATGGACTGAGTGGGTACAGCCCGTTTGGAGTTTGGATTTTATACCAAGTGCAGCCTGTTCTCTTACTGCTCCCAGAAGAAATCATATTATCAGAGAAAGCAAACCTAAGTAACAGAAAAGAAAATACCTTAACAAGTATTTTTCCTGTCTTACACAGCCATTAGAAAGAATAATATTAGATCATTTTCAGGGAACTGGATGGACCTAGAAGAAATCATGCTAAGTGAGATATGTCAAACTCAGAGAGACCTGTTTTCTCTCATATGTAGAAGCTAGATGTATAATACTTGACAAATTATACAGAACTCTAGGCCTTTACACACAGTAAGGCCAAAGGAGGAAAACAAAGGCACAATGAGGTAGGTCCTGAGCCAGTTCACAGGGATTGTCTTGTTGTCAAAACAAGTATAATGCCTATCCTCCTCAAGACAAATAATCATGAGTAAACAAATGACTAAAAAAAAACCAATTAGATGTGTGATAAATGAAAAGATACAGAAAGCTAGATAGGGAATATTGGGGGAAAAAAAAACAGGAAAAATGGCTCCCCAAGCCATACATTAACCCCAATTTCTTAGTTATTCAGTAGGACATTATGAAATACTTAGCCAAAGAAGTATTATCTGGAAGCCATAGACCTAAACCTACTGAATCCTATACAGTACACAGGATTTTGCATGACTTATTCTTGTTCTGTTGTTTCTTTCAGATACTTTCTAAAATTCTTATAAGCCATGTGTTTAATAATCCCAAAATGTGTTGAACTCAATGAGCAAGTATTTCAACAATACACTATTTCTTCACTGAAACATCAGACTATTTCGGTCCATTAGTCTTCTACTAACAATGATAAGTTACCCGAATTTATTTTATATTTTAGGTGCATAAATATGTATAGTTATAGGCTCATTGTATTTTTTGTACAGGTTTTGATCATGGTCCTTCAGGTTTTTTGCTCAAGGCTAATGCTCTACCACCTGAGCCACAGCTCCATTTCTAGCTTTTTGATGGTTAATTGTAGATAAAAGTCTCACAGACTTTCCTGCACAGGCTGGCTTCGAACCATGTTTCTCAGAACTCAGTCTCCTAAGGAACAAGGATTACAGGTATGTCCCCAGGTTGCTTAAATATTTTGTGTTTAGTATTGTAACTAACCTTTATGGTTCTTCTGTTCTCTTTTATGAAATTGGGAAGCCACATCCCAGAAGAGTGCAACATCTTCCTTCTTACTTAGTGTTCTCATGGAGTCATGAGAGTTGCATGCAGACAGAGGGACTCAGAGTCAGAGCTCTTGTTCCACGGTGCCTAGTGCTGTTCTGACAGCAAGCTTAAAACTGGGGTCCACAGATTTGTATGCAGAAAAGATTGTAATTTTATCCTGATCATTAGAATGGACAGGCAAACAGCATGATCCAACTCAGCCTTGTTATTTTGAATTAATTTTTAATAACTGAGCAAAGAACAATAATAAAAACTTGCAAAGGCCAATAAGGCCCTGAGCAAGTAGTTGCATGTAGGAAAATATTTGAATAACAGAAATGACCCATGGTATATTCTCAAGCATGAAGTTGAATTCAGATCTTCCACTTGTACCAGGCACAGGGACCAGAGCCCAGGTTCCTGGTAATCGCCTGCTGATCATCTCTATCTTTTTGGCTCTGCCAAAGGTTTGGATCAGTCAAACTGATTATTGCTGAGTTACATAATAAAGTCTTGTCTCAGTCAAGATAGTGTATAATGTACCATTGATGTCATTATTAAACATACCTTGTAAAATCTGAGATTTATCAGCATTTGCATGCAATTGGAATTCTCGTGCAGTGAAAGAAATCGTATTTTTACTGTGATAGAAAGCAAAGTGTATCTACATACCCTGACTCCAGAAGAAAATTTTTTTCTGCTTCAGCAATTATGTACCAGATTCTTGGTATCTGTCAATAAACAGGAACTAAAAGTTGCAGCCACAGTATAAATTAGTCGGATTGCATGCAGGCTTTTCCCACAGTTCTGGTGGCCATAGGCAAAGGACAGCAATTTCCCGCATTCAACACTCCATTTTTCAGTGTTAGAAAAACTCACAAATTCCAGTTCACTGAAAGGAACACATCTTAATTGATGAGATGTCTGAAGAGCAGTTTTAATGAGGTTCGCCTTTGTAAACCACACAGAAACTAATTGCACAGGACCCAGTGGCAAGCATTAGTAAATAGGTTGTCTCCCTCGCCCTTTCAGTGGCTTAGATAATGATTGTTTTTAATTAATTCTTTCTCTTTATTTGCAAATTGGAGTTTCTAAAAGCTGTAAGTAGCTCAACTTCTTATCTCTATTCTGGTTGACAGAAGAATTTGCTTGAGTAACCCTTTCTTCTTAGTTAAAAAAAAAATCAACTGCCCAACCTTATCTAAACAGTCTCAAATTCTGATTTAATGAGGTTTTAAAATCATTAAATTTAGTGTGCTTATCAGCATGTAACACAACAGTCACCTTGAATTAAGAAGCCTGGCAGAGATAAATTGAAGGTACCACTCAACAAGGCAGCTAGTTGATTGATGTCCAAACTCAGATCCATGGCTGCTAAGTAAGGGCTGAAGATGAGACAAAAGATGCATGTGACAAGAAATGTACCCTACTTTACTTATGCAACCGTACCCCACTTGCAAATCACCTTTATAATAAAATAAAATTAAAAGTTAAAGATGATCCATGTTTGTTCTCATATGCAGGAGTTAGGTCATATGCATATACACACAAACATTAGCTGAAGTATAGTGTATGCAGTAGAGGATTCTAGTGCTGTTACTCCTTTGTGCAATGAACGAACAAGACGAATGCCAGACAACTAACACGTGTTGTCAGGGGAACAGGGGGTAGGGAGGGAGGGAAGGTAGGGGAAGGCTGAAGAGAGGAAGAGTGAATGAATACAGTGAATACTCAATGCATACTTGTGAAAATGGAGCCAGGTATATTACAAAGATGGGTAGGGTTAGAGAGATGGGGAGAATGACAAAAGAGGTGACATTGCTGAAGATGCATAACGCCCACGTGTTCAACTGAAATCCCTCTGTACAACTACTTAAACCTTGGGTGCTGTCCCTGTGCTTTTGTGCTCTATCATCTGAGCTACAGCTCCATTTTGGGGGCTCTTTGGTGGTTAATTGGAGATAAGAGTCTCACAGGCTTTCCTGAGGCTGGCTTTGAACTTCAGCCTCCTGGGTAGCTAGGAATATGGTCTGAGACACAAGCACCCAGCTAAAGATCTGTAACCATATCTATCTATCTATTTAAGATGAGACAGCTAGTAAGTGGCTGTATGTCACACTGTAAACAAAGGAACCATTTCTCTGATAAGCAGCTCAATACCTAAGTGGATCTTTTAAAAGAGTGATTTTGGCATGTATTTCTTGCTCCTTTTTTTTTAATCATTTGAAATTCATGTCAAAGTCAAAGTTGTGTTTCTTGGAACACATGTCTCCCTTCTGAGAACAATAGATTTTATTCCATTTGTATTTTTGACAGGAGGGGGACCTAGAAGAATGTGGTGTGTTGAAATGAATCTCAAGTACTTTTAGAAATGCAGCCATTAAAGCGAAAAGCCAGGGAGAGTTGGCAGCTTTAGGTAGGCAATGGGAAGGGATCTGTTTGGATAGTAAAGAGAACTTCCTGACAATAAGACAAGATAACGGAAATGGACCAAGGAAATCAAGCGAAAAGATAATATCATTATCATCTATCATCCACCAGAAGAACTAAGTGTGGAGACAAAAAGGTGGTCAGGTTGAGATGTCCCCTAGAAATGATGACGCTAGGAGTTAAAAAACACTAAGCCCAACCACACAGCAACAGGAAGCAGAGTGGAGGACATTCTGAAGACAGATGAAGTATAATGTATGCAGCTGTTGAGGCAATGACATACAAATCAGATCAACACAAGCTCTAGGTTTGGACAAAAGATATTACAAAGCTTCCTAATGCATTGGATACACTGCACAGAAACCAACTGGTCAGGGATGGATGTAAATACAACACGAAAACAAATGGTTTAGTAGGCACAGTAGCTCATGCCTGTCATCCTAGCTATCCAAGAGGCTGAGATCTGAGGATCACGGTTCAAAGCCAGCCCAGGCACTAAAGTCCGTGAGATACTTATCTCCAATTAACCGCTAGAAAACCAGAAGTGGCTGTGGTTCAAGGGGTAGGGTGGTAGCCTTGAGCTGAAGAGCTCAGGGACAAGGCCCAGACCCAGGGGTAAGGCAATAGCCTTGAGCTGAAGAGCTCAGGGACAGCGCCTGGGCCCAGAATTCAAGCCCCACAACTGACCAAAAAATAACTAAATAAATAAAATAAAGGATTGTAAGTCCACCAAATCTACTAGCAACTCCAAATCAGAGCTTGACTTGATAGATTCCACCACTAAAGCTATGAAAAAAATGAAGCAAAAATTAAAAAAAAAGTTTACAAATGATTTTGGTGAACAAGAATAAATGCCAACATTTCATGAAGGAACAAGTCCAGTGCATGCAGAATTTTAGTCTGAAACAGTAACAAAGTGAAGGAGAAAGTCTATTGTGGATACATTTCCCTCTGTAGGCAGAGTACTTTGGAAACCTTAAAAATCGTCTCTGCATCTCTTTTATCAGAAGTCTAAAGGAAGCTCAGTGCTGGTGGTTCACTCTTGTAGTTTTAGCTACTCAGGAGGCTGAGATCTGAGGATTTCAGTTCAAAGCCAATTCATCCAGGAATGTATGTTTGACTCTTATTTCCAATGAAGAAGAGGAAGAGGAAGAGGAAGAGGAAGAGGAAGAGGAAGAGGAAGAGGAAGAAGAAGAAGAAGAAGAAGAAGAAGAGGAAGAGGAAGAGGAAGAGGAAGAGGAAGAGGAAGAGGAAGAAGGGGAAGGGGAAGAGGAAGAGGAAGAAGAAGAAGAAGAAGAAGAAGAAGAGGAAGAGGAAGAGGAAGAGGAAGAGGAGACGAAGAAGAGGAAGAAGAAGGGGAGAGAGGGAGGAGGGAAGAGGGAGAAGGGGGAAGAGGAAGAGGAAGAAGAGTAGTAGTGGCTCAAATAGTGAAGTGGCTAGTCTTGAACAAAAACACTAAAGGACGGTGGCCAGGCCCTGGATTCAAATCCCAGTATTCACACAGAGGCACTGGTGGCTCATGCCTATAATTTTATCTACTCAGGAAGCTGAGAGCTAAAGATCACAGTTCAAATCTAGCTCAGGCAGAAAAGTCCATGATACTTCTATCTCCACTAAACTACTCAGAAAAAGACAAATGTGGGCCTGCGACTCAATTGGCAGAGCACTTGCCTTGAGCACAAAGAGGATGAAGAATGATGTTCAGTCATTGAGTTCAAGCCCTAGTACTGGCAATAAACAAGTGCTTATGACAATTCTGATGTATAATATAAAATTACTAGATTCCAGAGATCATATCAGTGCCCTCTTTCAACTGCCTCAAAAAAACAAGGCTCGATGCTGCTATCCCTGTCATTCCCAGACCTGCAAAGTCTGCAAAGGTATTTCTGAAGAAGTAGGAATGATAGGGGACAGACTGTGGTGAGTGACTATCTTAGCCCTCACCATGCAATTAATTCCTAAACGAAATCACTGTTTGATGACTATTCTGTATAATTATTAGTACTTGACAAGCACATGACAAGTGACATCAAGGTAGAAGATATCACCTTATCTAAGAGAATCTAAACTTGCAAATGGAAACTTTATATTTATTTTCTTTTTTTTTCACCAAATACCTAAGGTCAAAAGCCCAATTAGACTTCCCCTCGAATAAGTCATCTTTGGGATATGACTTTTTCCAGATCAGTTGTTATTTCTGGAGGTGGAATTCCATTTAGAATCAAGGATAGGAAACTGACATTTTAAACCAAGTCAATAATTTCCCCAAAGTAGTGTGAAAAAGAGAAGATCCAAATCTCACTTGACAATATTCTTTTCCAATACCGCAAAACCTTATAGGAAAAATAGATTGCATGCATTCTGTGCCCACTCTGCACAAGAGAAACCATACGAGCTGATGAGGAGAGGCAGATGTCACCAAACAGAAGCCTTAACCCATTTGTTGCCGATGCTTATTGCCCAGAATACATCACTGACAAGCTATTAGACAGCTTCTTCAGGCCCCAAGTATGTCTACATTGTGGCAACTTTCCATCTTACCCAATCTCAAACAGAAAGAGCAAAGAGCCTATTATGGTAAACATTATGATAGAAAGAATATGAGCCCATTTTGGAAAACATTGTGACAGAAAGAATGAACAGCCCATTATGAAAAACAAAACTCAAACAATGACAACAGTGTGAAAATGCTAAAAGAAACTGTATCAATGCACTATGGGAATGTAGGAGGCACAGCACCTCCTTGGCCTGTGGGAAAATAATTTTAAGAATGCAGTCTAACAGCTTCCACAATCAATTACTGAGAGTTGACCTTGGGACAGCATGATTCCCAATGCTTACACATTTGACCAAATTTAATCCACCAGGCCACTGAAAGAAATAATGATAAAGTCTAACATCAATTAAAGGCTTATATGTGAAGCATTATTCTAAGAGATTTTTTTTCTTTAAGTCAATCTCACAAATAACTACGTGCATCTCATTATAGAGAGAGTCACTAAGCTTTTTCAAGGTTGCACTGCTAGAAGCCAGCATCTGAAATCAGGCATCTGGCTCTGATGCCCATATGCTTCAGCACACTAACCCACAGCTATGTCCAAATGCCAGCACACATTCACAGATGCAGTCACTGAGGTCCTGTTTTGGGTGGGAGATTAGATATAAAATGCAGGTGCCTTGACTGAGCCTAAGTGCTACCTTATGAGAAGAAGCTTCTGAGCCAGGACTTGAAAAGATGAAACCTGAAGATGGAGGGAAAGGGCAGGGGAGTGCTGCACTGTGGTTGCCATCAAGAATCTCTTCACTGGGGAAAGTCTGGAATGTGCTGTACACATGTCAGGACTTCCTGGCTGGCTCTCCTGTGTGTTCTTAGATTTCTTTTCTGTTATCTTTAAATAATTGTCCAAATGGGTTTCAATTCAACATGTCATTTTATGAGTACAATACACCTTGATCAAGGTCCCCTTCTTTCATCATTTTCCACCATCTCTCTCAAGTCCACCCATCCCCTTATAAGTGTCCCAGTTCCATTTTTATACATTGAATCTTTTCTTTTCCAGTCCTGGGGCTTGAACTCAGGGCCTGAACACTAGTCTTGGGTTTTCTAAAGGCTCTACCACTGGAGCCACAACACCATTTCTGGCTTTTGCTTTGTATGTGGTACGGAGGAAATGAACCTAGGCCTTTGTGCATGCTAAGCAAGCACTCTACCACGAGGCCAAATATCCTGCCCTGTACATTGTATCTCTTCTTTTCTCACTCTGTATTTTTTGGTCTTGTTATTTTTCTGTTTTAGGGAAGTAAGGGGGGAAGCACAAAAAGGAGGGACAGAGGGTGAACAAATACAGTAGTAGTATTTAGTGGAAACTGTTGAAAAATGAACTATATAACTTGTGGGTAAGGATGGGAGGGGAAAATTCAGAGAGAATGAAGGAAGTGGTGACATTGTCCAAAAAGAAGTAGACTCATTTCCTGACTTATGAAACAGTAACTTCTCCACGTACAACCTTTATAATAATAATTTTAAAAAGCCAAAAGGTTGAAAAAAAATAATCACCGGTCACTGCAGGACTATTGCACCTCAAAGTGAAAATGGTTGTGTTCATGACCAGGAACAAGGAAAAAGCAAACGTGTTTAATTTTTAAAAATTATTGTATTTTATTGTCAGGATAATGTGTAGAGGGGTTACAATTACATTCGTCAGGTAGTGGGTACGTTGCTTCTCGAACCTTAATGCCCATTCTCATGTTTTGTCCCCCTTTCCCTCTCCCCACCCCCTCTCAGTCATCTTGTTTTTCCCCCTCCCTTTCCTATTTCAAATAAACAAATAAGTGTAAATACAGAATACCTGTATACAAATTCAGATACAGTAACCTCATGA
Organism: Megascapheus bottae; assembly: GCF_031878675.1. Taxonomy (NCBI): domain Eukaryota; kingdom Metazoa; phylum Chordata; class Mammalia; order Rodentia; family Geomyidae; genus Megascapheus; species Megascapheus bottae. Next base: position 41,543,428 of record NC_143517.1, read on the forward strand.
AGTTAACCATAAGCGGGAAAAAAAGAGAAAAGAAATAACATTACATAGTACATTAAGAATAGCAATCACGAAGATAAACCTCTGGTTCCTTAACCTAGAGTTCATTTTGTGTAGACTCATCCTGTACGACCTTATGTATACAGCTTTTGAGCTACTGTGATCCTCCGCTAGGAATATCCCAGATGTGTACTAAATTATTACAAATGAGGGAATCCATAGAGCCGATGCTCCTCTGGGTCTGGCTTACTTCACTTAATATGATTTTTTTCCAAGTCTTTCCATTTCCTTATGAATGGGGTGATTGTACATTGAATCTTATGACAGCATTTCCCCATCATTCCTTTCTCCATTTGTCTACCCTTCCCATTGACCTCACCCCCTCCCCCTCTCCACACACCACCACAGCTTCTGGCTTCCTGGTATTCACTTTGTTAAACTGAATGTTAGTTGATCAAAGGAGTTTACACTATTGGAATCCGCCCCTAAAAATATCATGTATTTCTTTGTGTCTATATGTATATATATGTATATGGCATATGTTTACATATCTCCTTATAATCTATATTGAACTTGTACAAACAGGAGAAAGCATGTATCCTTATCTCTTTGCTGGCTCGGAAAATATGGCATACCCCAGGGACACAGGGGCAGTGGCAGAGAATAGCATTCCTGCCACCACTGTAGACCTTTACCAACAAGCTCTTGCTGTCATTTTGTAAACTCAACTTGTAACAGAAACACTCATTTCCTATCTGAAGGAGCTTTTGCAGAACGGATTAGGACTGAAAAGCATCGTGCCCTCTTCCTTTTATCAGGAACCTCACTGACAGATGCATTCACAGTCTGTGAATACTAATGACTACGAGTATTCTGATTAGAAGCAAAACAGCTGCAGCCCAATAGCTAGACTGGGAGCACGACATCAAGGGTATAAGATCTTCTGGCTACCAGAGCAGGGGTCAGGGCGGTGGAGAACCACCATGGCTCTAAGGCTGCCAGTACCTGGCACTTTGGGTGAGTCGAATCGACAAGGGCAATTTATCCTGTGTTATTCTACCAGCACCCACTAGCAGGTCCTTTCCAGAAAGTTAATATTACTATGATCATGCGTCATAAATGAGGGCAGTCATCACTGATGTGAAAGGGAAGATGACCTTGGATTGGACAAGTCAGGCCAGGTGGCTGCCTGTCAGACTATACCCTCTGTAGAATTTGCTACCCACAACCCACTTCGACATTCTCTACTATAGGTCATCAGGCTTTAAAGCTAACTGAGACTAAGATGGATGCCGGAACTAAAGGTAACTTTTCATGTTGATCTGGGAGTATTAATATTGAAGGATGACATAATCCAATTAGTTCAACTAATGAAAGACATTGAGAGAAGAGTAGGGAGGTATATGCCAGTGGTCCATGCCTGTCCTCCTAGCTATGCAAGAGGCTGCGATCTGAGGGTTGCTATTTGAAGGCAGCCTGCACAAGAAAGTCCATGAAACTCTTATTTCAAATTAACTAGCAGAATAAGCCAGAAATGCAACTGCGGGTCAAGTGGTAGAGTACCAACCTTGAGTAAAATAAACTAAGAAACAGTGCTCAGACCAAGAGTTCAAACCCCAGCACTTGTCCAAACAACAAAAATAGGAGTAAAGAATCAGAGGAGCAGGTAAACAAACTGAAGCTAAAGAAGAGTCAGTATCAGGATGACGGGAACAAGGTGAACAGGGTAAAGCTAGCTACAAGGAGTCTTTCTAGTTAAGAATTATCAGCAATATCAGTACCTACTGGCTTTTCTCCTCTCCTACAACCCTGCCTCTTCCTTCTGTGTCCAAGAAGCTCAATATAAGATGTTACCTGGATTCTTTTCCTGTTGGACAGTGCCCATTGGAGACCAACAGGAGATCAAATAGCAGGAGGAGAGAGAATGGAAGTCAGGTTGCCCTTTTGTGTGTCTGTGGTGGGGGAGGTTTGAACTCAGGCCATTTTGTTTCACTTTTTCACTCAAGGCTGGCACTCTATCACTTGAGCCATTTACTTTCACTTCCATCCCATTGCTGGCTCATTGAAGATAACTGTCTCATAAACATTTCCACCCCAGCTAGCTTCTAGCCTTGGTCTTCAGATCTCAGCCTCTAGAGAAGCAAGATTGCAGGCATGAGCTACTGGCACTCAGTTTATCCTGTGCTTTTGAGACTGGGTACATCCCTTTCTTGATGAGGCTCTTATCTACAGCCTTTTCCATGTCTCCTACTTCTCCCAAGTTGTGGGTTTTAGCATCACACCTAAGGGTTAACAGTGGCTTCTCACCATTGTCAGTCTCCATGTGCTTCAACAAGCCACCTGTTTCTGCCCCTCTTCTGCTTGCACCTCTCCAAACAGTCCCTTCATTCAATCATCCTTCAAGCCCCAGCATTGCATCCTCCCCTTTTCTGACCAGGCACAAAGTAGAGGGTAGCTGACATAAAAATCATTGCAGTGACGATGGGAGCCTGAACATGCTTACGCGCTGCAGGTCTCTGAAGCAGCTTCTTTCTCTGCTGCAATCCATCTTTTTCACCTCTGGTAACCACAGCAGGAGTCTCTGGAGAATGTGCATTTGATGCAGTAATCATGAAGTCTCCTCCATGCCCTTCTTTATCATGGTAATCACTCTGCCAGCTACATTTTTAGCCTAGCATTTATTCAGGGCTTACTCAGGCCCAGGTATCATGCTAGATTCTGTGGATAACTGAGGCACAAAATAGACACAGCTCATTTCCCTCAAAGATCAGACCAACAGGTGGAGGAAGGAAGGAAAGGTAGCAGGGCTAAAAAAGGAACTGGAGAAGATAGTTTTTAAAAAGAAAAACATAGCCAGATGCCTGTGACTCACACCTGTAACTCTAGTTACTCAAGAGACTGAGATCTAGGGCTCATGGTTCAGCCTGGGCAGGAGACTGTGAGACTCTTCCCTCCAATTAATCACCAGAAAAGGTTGAAGTGGAGCTGTGGCTCAAGTGGTAGAGCACCAGCCTTGAATGGAAAAAGCCAAGAGATAGTGACTAAGCCCTGAGTTCAAGCCCTACTACCAACACCAAAGACAAAAAAAAATAGTCATGCAAATAAGTTTATATTTCCCAAGCATGCCATGTGTTTCAAGGAAAACTAGAAGGAGTAAAGCAAATCATAGATGGCCTCATTGAGAACTTCATCTCTATTCAACGACTCAAGTTTCTATCGGCCCCCTATCATCTAATGGATGAATAGATTCCTTATGGCTGAAAGACAAGCCAAGTGAATACAGAAGACAGCGCAAGATACTCAGTTTGGGTAAAAGTGATGAGGTAGAAATGTTGAGTTGGTGCCCCTTCTCTAACGATGAGGCTTCTGCTAGTGGAAAGAGACATGGATTGGTTTTGACCAATACACACACCAAGGGTAAGCTTTGTGATAAAGCAAGGTTCATCCAGACACTGTCTATCTCTTTCAAAGCTTGCTAGATCTCATATATTTGTGTCTCCTGCCCTGTAAAGATTCTGCTACTTGAAGGATTGGGAGCAGGGGCTACAATGGTGTGCCATTCACCCATTTTGTTCAATTTGGAAGAAGGTCCTTAACATTCCCTCTTTTCCTATAGGCACATTTAGAAACTAACATCCTCCTCTCCTGCCACCACCTCCTCATCACATTAATTCTCCAGGGTATCAGTGGAGGAAGTTACTAGAACACCAGAATTTCTGAAAAGCAAAGGAGGAAAATCTTCCTTTCACTTTCTTTCAAAGCCACCTCTTCCATCACTCTTCCCAACCCCACCCATCCTTCATTATCTATTTCCATTTTTACAAAAGTACACTGAATTCTATGATCCTTTCCCTCTCCCTTTGTCTACCATCATTACCCCCTTCTACCAACATTCTGAATAAAGCAAAGAGTTGCCTTCAGTTTGCCTTGTCACTTGGTAATAAATTAAGGACAAAATAGTACTGAATTCTGGGAGGTCTTATTTTGGGAATTTATAACCTTTGATGTTTTTATGTGACATATGCGTACCATTCCGCAAATAATTATTGAGTTTCTGTTTCATGCTGGACATTGTGTTAATTTCAAGGGAGACCAAAAGGAGCTAGACACACATGGAGTCTGCCCTTAGGGATTTACAGTGTAGCCAAAGAGGCAGACAATTAAGTAATTGCAATAAATTATAGTAAGTGGTATAGAGGGGAATGAAGCCACTTAATAAAGACTTGAAAAGTTAAGAATGGTTTTCTCACAAAAGTTTTCCCCCTATATTAATTCCTGAAGGATGAGTAGAGGATGGACATAAAAGTGCAGACAGTGTAGCCAGGCATGGTGGTTCACGCCTGCAATCCTAGCTACTCTGGAGATCTGAGGATCAGAGTTCAAAGCCAGCCCACGTACAAAAGGACCTGAGACTCTTATTTCCAATTAACCTCTAGAAACCAGAAAGTGGGGTGTGGCTCATGGGTAGGGCAATAGCCTTGAGCTGAAAAGCTCAGAGACACAGCCCGGGTCAAGTTCAAACCCCATGAGCACCGCTCCCCCAAAACACACGCACACACAAAAGTGCAGACAGTGAAGGATTAGGACAATCACACAAGCTTTCTCAGAGAAGAACAACTTCATGTACAAACGTTCTGAGTCAGAAGAGAGGTGAATAAAGATGCTGAAAGAAGTTTGCTGCAGATAGAGAAAAGAATGAGAGCCATGGCTAAAGAAGTAAGTCATGACCAACCTTAGGAGACTAAGGAAGACAGCCTTCACATTAAGGTTAGTAGGAGTCTTTACAGGCATCTAAGCAAGAAGGCACATGGTTCATTTCATATACCTTTCATGGAAAGGCCTGAGTGCTTGCACATTGAGGTGAGGATAGGAGGCAGAGTGACTGCTTAGAAGTGTCCCAATGGTCATGGGGAGAGACAATGCTGAGATGGATGTTGTTCCAGGATATAGAAATAGACATGGAAGAGACTGAGGTAATGAGACTTCGGGATGGGTGGCCAGGTGGATAAAGAGGTGAAGAAGGAGACACAAGGTTAATCTCTCCCTCTTATCTACCCCCCACAAAAAAAAACCACTTCTAGAAGGAGTATGGGAAATAAGAAGAAAGAGCAAGAGTAAAACTGTAGCTATAGGTGGAGGTGATTTTCAGGTATATCCGGGAGCCAGGAGATGGAGATGGCCCAGATTTGGAATTTGTTAACATGTAGATGGAAATTAAATCTAAAGGTATAGAGTGGGTAAACAAAGAGAGAGTATTAACTTTATTAGAAGTCCTAAGAGAGGGGCCGGGAGTTTGGCCTAGTGGTAGAGTGCTCACCTAGCATGCACGAAGACCCGGGTTCAATTCCTTGAAGTGGCGCTGAGGCTCAAGTGGTAGAGTTCTAGCCTTGAGAAAAATCCAAGGACAGTGCTCAGGCCCTGAGATTAAGCCCAGAACTGGCAAAAAAAAAAAAGAAGTCCTAAGAGAGTCCTGGAGATGTTAAAAGGTGGCCCTCCAGAGGAAGAAGTCTAGAAATGAAAGGCTAAGAGGAGGCTAGCATGCATAGAGACCAGTTCACAGCCCTGACCATGGGGTAGCATTGCCTTACAGATCCTCAGTGTTCATTCCTGTAAAATGATAACAAGCAATACTCACCAGACACTGGTGGCTCACACCTATAATCCAAGCTACTCAGGAGGCTGAGACCTGAGGATCATGATTCAAAGTCAGCGCAGATAGGAAAATTTACAAGACTCTTATCAAGCAAAAAACTGGAAGTGGAGATATGGCCCAAGTGGTAAAGTGTCAGCTTTGACTGAAAAAAAAGCTCAGTTCAAGCATCAGTATTAGCAGGAATATGTGTACATGTACACACACACACACACACACACACACACACACACACACAGATAGCAGTCACAGAACCTATTTCATAGAGCTTAATATATCCTAAGTGGTTAGGACAAGGTGTGGTAGGTACCAAGAACCCACTGTGCTTATTATTATATATCTTACAAGAAATGACTTGCAGAGTTGATTTGTTAGGGAAAATGTGCTCAAGTAATAAAAGACTTTAAAGTAGACTGCTTATGCCCACCCACCTTTTATAAGCTATTTATATTCATAAATGTCCCCCAAATAAGATGGATATTTGAATAGAGCATTAATTTGGCAAACAGCTTTATTTTGCTCTTTCCATCTTCCCAATAAGTAAAGAAACATGTGTTCTTTTTTTTTTTTTGCCAGTCCTGGGCTTGAGCTCAGGACCTGAGCACTGCCTTGGACTTTCTCAAGGCCAGAGCTCTACCACTTGAACCTCAGCACCGCTTCCAGCTTTTTTATATGTATGTGGTACCGAGGAATCAAACCTGGGTCTTCGTGCATGCTAGGCGAGCACTCTACCACTAGGCGAAACTCCCGGCCGAAACATGTATTCTTATATCAAGAACATGAAACAGAATGGGAACTTGAATCCTGTAGTGCAGACTGGTTCACTAATCATTTTAAGTCATTCTCTGCTCCCACTTGGAACTGTGTTTGTAGGCCCCTCTTCCATCTAGCTGTTTCCACTGGACTGGGGACAGTTTTCTCCTGCCATGGTCCCTGTGTGTATCCAGTACTGTCATAGAGGCTGTGGGTCAGGCAACTTAAGGTTGCTTTACTAACTTTTTCTAGTATTCTCTTCCTCAGTCTTCCCATCTACCAAATGTAAGGCTCCAATGTGAGGTTTTTCAGTCTATATTTGAACACACTAAGGCTCATACTATGACTTAGAAAGCATTCTTCACATGGCCCATTATTTCTAATGACCCCATAGAGAAAGAAGGAATGTAGTCAAAACAGATCAAAGTTATGCAACTTGTGTTTGCATGCATTTCAGAAGTCAGTGTTAGGAAACCTCACTGTGTGTGTGTGTGTGTGTGTGTGTGTGTGTGTGTGTGTTTCACCTAAATGATTATTACATCTTGGGTTCAGATAAAAATAATGCTATTATGTGCTCAGAACTCTGAGAAGATAGCTGGGTTCTTACAATTATTTGTGCTTATGATAGGATACACCATTAACCCAGAAAAGGGTTATGATGTAGCTGACATTGTGTTCCTATAATCCAAACTGAGGAGTGAGTCACCAGCCTATCAGACACTTCATCAAAGTTCTTCCACTTGGTTGTCTCCGAGCAACAACTGGCTGGGAGCAGCACCTAATTAAAGCCAGAGTGGCTGGTGTGGGAAAGATGGCTGATCGTTACCGATGTCAAGAAAGAGCCAGGTGGGAACAATGATGGATTGAAAACATACACTCAGTCTTGCTCTCTCCCCAAGCTCCACAAAAATGACAGTAAAAGGATTTTATTACAGGCATAAACCTCTAGGGACAAAGAAAAGAGACAACAGAGATGAAATTTTGGAAGCTATAAAGCAGATGGGAAAGTGATAACTGACTCAACCAACCTGAAAATGTGACTCTTAAAGCGGTAGTAGTGGGAAAGCCAAGAAGCAACTAGACTTACATTGCATAATCCTCCAAATGGCTCTTGCATTTCTGTAGTAGGTATTTCTGGAGGTAGGGATGGAGAGGGGAGCTAAAGAAGAGGATTAACTGGGAGTCTTCTTTAGCAGTGAGACCTCTCCCACATACACCCATACATTTACTATGCAGCAGTATAACTAACACATGCACCTTTGCGGTTTATCTCTCCTCCCTGTGATGTGTGATTTTGTAGTTGCTCCCACTAGAAGCAAGGTATGTATCTCTGCTATGTTGCTATTGTTCTTGGCCACAAGACTTGCTTTAGCCAATGAAAGACAGATGGAAGTGACAACGAGCAAGTTCTGGACCAAAAAAACGTATCACTTGCCCCCATTGAGTTTCTGACACTGCCATGAGAACAATAGGCTCCAAGAGACTATGGGTCCACACTAAACGGGAGCCTGTGGAGAGTTATAGCCTGGATGCAAGCCCCGCCAAGCCCAACTGGCCTGCAGTCATCTGAGGTAGAAAGAATCACATGCAGCTGAAAGGTACCCTGATAAGCTGGCTGAGAAACAAATAATTACTATGAGTGTAATATTGCTATAAATTAAAATGTGTGTTATTGCTGGGAGCTGGTGGCTCACACCTATAATTCTAGCTACTCAGGAGGCTGAGATCTGAGGATCACACTAGAAAGCCAGTCCATGAGACTCATCTGCAATTAACTAGCAAAAATTCAGAAATGGAAATGTGGCTCACATGGTAGAGCACCATTCTTGAGTGAAAAAGGGACATTGCCCAGACCCTGAATTTAAGCCTTGGTAGTGGCTTAATATACAAAGTATTACTAATTTAAAGAATAGGATAAGTGACACTGTGGCTCCAGGGGTAGGGCAGTAGCTTTGAGCTGAAGAGCTCAGGGACAGCACCCAGGTCTAGAGTTTAAGCCCTATGACAGATAAAGAAAAGGAACAGGATGCCAATAGGTCATATATATAATATATTGCGATAGATAGATAGATAGATAGATAGATAGATAGATAGATTGATTTTCAAAGGCCAGAATAATGAAGAAAATATTACAGGAGATCAGAAAATTATACCTCATGTGTTAATAGAGAAACAGTTGGTACAATTACTATTTACAATAATGTAGGACATTCAAAGTACACCACTGAACTCAAATCTTAAGCAAGGAGGTTTCAAGGCATAATATTAGTGTAGGGGCCTGTGGTATGGTTAGCAGTTTTAGGCCAAAGCCAACAAGGAGCTGACAAACATGAAAGATTTTAGAGGGAAGCCACACCCCAATTGGTGTGTGGAGGCACGACACACCAGGCTTTGGCATAGGACTGACTCCCAGTCCTCTCCTTCTGTTTCTCTCAGTTGGGGCTTGGATCTTCCCCAGCTTGATCCTGAAGCATCTGGGTTTGAGAAAGCTTCTTTGCCTGTGACTAGCATGACCAGAGCCCACTGGAACTGGTGACTCCAAAAATATTTTATTCACATCCCATCTCAGCATTCTTCCCAGTGCTTGGCTCTCAGATGTCTTCAAAGAAAATAAAAGATCTAAAACATGGCACTTCACCCCATGAATTCAGTTTCCTTGGTCTCTTTCAAGGTTGTCTCCATGGTGGGTATTTGTTCTGATTCTCAAGCTATAGAAGGGGTTAGGAACATCTGTGGTCTGCTTAACCAGAAACTCTCCCTCAGGTATCTGCTGATCGGACCAAGTGGCCACACCCTCATTACTGAGCTCTGTCCTTTTGGGATCATGTAGCCCAAAGTCAGATACCAGGCAAGGCAGCCATGCCTAGACTAAGCAAGATAGAGAAGAGGGCAATCCAGATTAAACAGTGCTGAAAGGTCTTATTTTTCTTTATATAAAGACTTTCTTTACTTAGCTAGGCACAGTGGCCAAAGTCTGTAATTCTAGATAATTGGGAAGCAAATATTGGGGTCCGATCTTTTATTTGGGGCCAACCTTAGGGGAAAAAGTTTGTGTTATTCCATCTCAACCAATGGCTGGGCATGTTGGTATGCAGATATTATTCCAGATGTGTGAGAAATACAAAGGGTGCAGTAGCTACGCTTTGTCATCCCCAGGAACATGGGAAGCACAAACATGAGGAATGCAGTCCAGGCCAGCTTGGGTATCATGCTAGATTCTATCTCAAAAATAACCAACCTGAAGAGGGCTGACAGAGTGACTTAAGTGGCTAAGCATCTGCTTAGGAAGTGCAAGGCTCTGAGTTCAATCCCCCATTCTGTACCCATCCCCCCCCCCCAAAAAAAGACCTTTCTTCTCTTGGTTGAAAGGGCAGTGTTAGAAATAAGGGATTCATGGAAGATGTTGGGCTAGAGGGCAAGTGGTAACTGGACTGTGAGGACAAGGAGAAGGCCCCAAACAACTTCCACTCCGTTACTCTCTATTCCTAGGACAATTAAGAGAGCTCTGGGTCTTGTGCACCTACATCAAACACACACACACACATAACAGAATTCTCTTAGCCACTCACAACTCCTATCTTCTTCTGGGCATCAGCACCCCTCCAGACCAGCTATGATTTAGCAAGCTTTTGCCTCTCCTCTGCCAACTACAGACATCTCTTTCTGATTCCAGCATCTCTTGCTCCTATTGTCCCATCTTCTGGGGAGCTCTCTGGCTTGCAGAGCCATACTTCCCTCTGATCACAGTTTTCCTGGCCAAAGGCACAGTCAAAGCCATGCTGGCAAAGACAAATAGACACACTCATTCCAAATACTGAAATCCTGATGCTCATCTCTGATTGCAGCTGCAAATAACACATATAATCAGTGGCTTTTGCAGCAAGCTCTCCAATCAGCTCCAAATATAAGCCCAAAGAGCATGCAGGCAAACTAGAAAAGAAGGTGAAAAAGAAACACAGAGGGAGACATTTCCCATGAGTGTTTTGATGACCAGAGAGATTTAAATGTGAAGGTACTAAGAAGAGTTGTGTGCTAATTTTTTCCAGGGTGCTAAGGCAGCAAAGAACATTTCATCCAGATAAGAGTCGAGGCCTCCTCCCAAAGCTTGTTAGCAGCAAGGGCAAACACACCTGACAAAGCTGGTTGGCAGGAAGCAACAGCAAAGCTCTTCTTTTGAGAAATAACATCTTTTTTTTTTTCTTCCAGAGCTCCCTTTTGGCTTCCTCCTTCTTTCATCCCCACAGGTTTGGAGGAATCTGGATGGCTAAACACCTTAGATCTCTGGGAGAGAGCCCAGATTACCTCAAGAACTTCTACAGCCGGTCCATGACTCAAATGTTTTTGCTGAGAGGACAGGAGCACTAAGGCCAATATGCATTCATATTGGGAAGAACAGTAGCATCCTTTCCAACCTGAGTGGGTGGGGCAGTTCTTCTGTCCTGGAAGATGTGATGGTAGACTCAGTCTTGTAGTTTCTAACAATTGGCCCTTCCCGACTTAAATGACATTGTAGGTTGGCACAGTCATAGTGTTGTGTAACAAAGATGGCTGTGATCTCTGAAATCCACTAGCATTTTACCAATAGGACCAAAGCTCTTGTTCTTATTTTTCCATCTCATTGAATGCAGCATGTGTTTATCATATTCTTGTCATGAACAAAGCTGAGGACTGATCCCTGGTCCTCTTAAGCTGTTTTTATGGTAGGACTCTTTCTAGATCATTCTAATCCTCCATTCTATTTATTTGGTTGGTTGGTTTTGGTGCTGCTCCTAGGGCTTGAATTCTTGGCCTGTGTGCTGTCCCTGAGCTATTTTGCTCAAGGCTAGTGCTCTACCATTTAAGGCACAGTTCCACTTCCAGCATTCCAGGTGGTTAATTGCAGATAAGAGACTCATGAACTATTCTGCCAGGGCTAGCTTCAAAATTTGATCTTCAGATCTCAGCTGACCCTTTATTTTAAACCGCTGATATTTTTGCAAGCCTTCTTCAGAGACAGCTATATGACCAACTTTGTTTTAAGCCATTTAGTGCCTGGCTTTTGGTATCTCTCTAGATGGGGGTGACAGCTAGCCTATCGTCAGAGTCTCAATGGTTCTCAGCAGCCCGTTGGTTTATAAGACTAATACTTCAGTGGGATGGTCATGAGTAATCATACCTGCAGTATCATTTGTTAGATGTTTGACTCATTCTGCTTCTCTGCTGGAAACTTTCAGTGGCCTCCTACTGCTGGCTGATGTATCTTTAGAATAAAAAAGAACTAGCTCTTTAAGGCTATCCATAATCGGATTCCAACTGCTCTTAGCTGCCATTTTCCTTGCCACTCCCTGAGTCTTTTGTGCTTAGCATCATCTTAGGGGCAGAGCAGGCTGCCATGCAGTCTAAAAAAAAGGAACCCTGAAGCAGGGCATGGTATCTCATGCCTATAATCCTAGCTACTCAGGAGGCTGAGATCTGAGAATCGTGGTTCAAAACCAGCTCCGGCATTAAAAAGTCTATGAGACTCTTATCTCCAATTAGTCACCAGAAAAATGGAAGAGGTGCTGTGGCTCACAGGGTAAGGCAGTAGACTGGAGCTGAAGAACTCAGGGACAACGCCCAGACCAAGAGGTAGGGAGATAGCCTTGAGCTGAAGAGCTCAGGAACAGCATCCAGGCCCAGAGAACAATCTGTAAAGCAAGAGGGAAGGCTGGACAAGAAGAAAGAAAAGGAGAAAATTCTGCAGTTGTATGGTAGAGATGCAGGGATTTAGATAAGGGCTAACTTACTTCAAATGAAATAATAACAAGACAACACCCCGTTATTTGGACTATATGCTAGTCAGTGTTTTTAGTGATTTACCTATAAAAATTTAATTTGTAAGCTGGGCACCAGTGTCTTACTCAAGAAGTTAAACTCTGAAGTTTACATCTTAAAGCCAGCCAAACCAGGGCAGGAAAGTCTATGAGACTCTTATTTCCAAATAACCACTCAGAAAACCAGAAGTGGGCCTTGATCAGAAGAACTCATGGACAATGCTCAGGCCCTATGTACAAACTCCATGACTGACAGAAAAAAGAAGACAACTTAATTTGTATAGCAATCCAAGGAGAAAGTTGCTTTTATTTATCTGTCTCCTGTAGTAGAGTTAAGTGGTTCATTCAAGGTTACATGATCTTAAGAGACAAAGCAAGGTCGAGCTCTAGACTGCATACTTGTTACCAACCTGCTCTTCCTTTTCAGGAAACCTTTGGCTGTCCGTTCCTTGTTTTACACTGTGTGGGCAGAAGTCTGTTTTGGAGATAGCCAAAGAAGGGGCGAAAGGCTCACATATGTACTTCAGACATAAGGAAGAAGAGTGGTTATTAATAGGAAATTGATTTATGCCTTCTTTCACTAAATATAGATTGAAGAATAAAATTTAAAGGACCAATCTTCCCAGAGCACCCACATGCTTTGAGCTGTTTTGATGGTGCTTGTTTTCTGAAAATGCATTGAACTTCTGTCCCTAGGACCTTTTCCTCTTCCTTTCCTACCTGAGCCTTCCTGTCCTATCTCTGCCTGTCAAACCCTTCCTCTTGTTGTCACCTCACTCAAACGCCACCTTCTCTGACCACTGCAGACACAAAGTGGTCGTCTTCAGACATGGTATCACAAAGATTATAGCTATCTATACTTTTTTTTTTACTTTCGTTTTTCTTAAAACAAAGCTTCTGAGTCCCTCTCAATATAGCAAGAAATTTGACTATCCTTCCTCCTTAATCCCTGGAAAGAGTTTATAAACCTGTGAACTTTCCCAAGGTGGCTTATACTTATAATCCTAGCTATTCTGGAGGTTGAGAACTGAGCAGCATGATCTGAAGTCAGCTGGACAAGAAAGTTCTTAATCCTCTTCTCTCCAGCTAAGCACCAAACAAGCTGGAAGTGGAGCTGAAGGTCAAGAGAGGGAGAAAACCTTAGGGACAGTGCCCTGGCCCTGGGTTCAGGTCTAATGACCAGCACACACACACACACACACACACACACACACACACACACACACACACACACACACACACCCCAAACAATGTATTTATTGTTTCTGACGTTCAAGTCACCATCTTGATTTCTACAAAATATAGATGTGTAAGAGACAGGCCCTACCACCCAGCCTCATACCCATTTTCTATGTTTCTTTTTCCTAATTCATTATTCTATATATTATATTATGTAAACAATTTGAGAACATCTTCATAATATAGGATTTTAAAAATAATTTTATAAAAAATAAATGAATGGAATTTTGAACTAAATTTGTCAACATACGAAGGAAACTACTGAATAGTTATTGTTTATTGAGTGAATAATCAGTATTTTCTCTCTATTTTACTTTATATTTCATGAATTTTTAGAATAATAAACAAATATGGATAAAAGTGGAGAGGGGGGCAGGAGGGAGGGAAAAGGGGAGAGAGGGAGAGGCAGAGAGGGAGAGAGAGAGAGGGAGAGAAAAAACGCCCACTCCTAATGTTCTTAGGTGCTAAGACTCCCACTGTCACTGGCCCCACCAGGCCTCATAATTCACTTTAACCAATTGCTTAATCTGTAGTTGTTTAGTTAGTGCATGCTATCTGGATCAGCCAATTCCCAGAAAGGCCAGCGTCTGTGTCTAATTTTCTTACCATGCTGTCTACAGATTCTATCATGGCTACCTCCCAGGAGTCAGGCAGCATGATACAACTTAAGTCCTGTGAAGGAGTCAGTCCCTCTAAAAGTCTCCTCTTACTTCAAACACTTGCCACAGGTGCTAGTTTTCAAACCAATGGTGCTTTTTACCAACTGGCTACAAAATTGGTTTCCACTACCTTCTTGTATTTGGTAGTTCACTAGATTGAGTCTCAGGATCCAGGAAATGCATTATACTGGACACAAGTCAGGATGAAGAAAATAAATGCAACATGAGTGTCTAGGGTGTTCACAAATGTGAAGTGCCCATGTCTGCAGGACACGTCACCATGTTAGCATGCAGATGTAATCACCATGCAGGAAACAGCTGAGTGTCTGAGTATGTCCCTCCACTCTGTGACAGAATGCATACCAATATCACATGGATAAAAGCCCCAACTTCTTTATCATTCGATGGATCTTTCCAGCATTGCTGTCCCTCATCCTGGAGCTAGGAATGACCCTAGGACCATATCAATATAAACTCACGTCAACCAAGAGGCGCACCAAATACAACAAAGAGATTCTCTCTCTCACCCACTAAAGAAAAGCATTTTTATTCTGAGATAAAAATTTCAGCCTCCTTCAATCAAAAAGAAGGTTGTGCTGGGCACTGTTAGCTCACAATCCTAGCTACTCAGAAGGGTGAGGGCTGAGGATCATGGTTTAAAGCCAGCCTGGGCATGAAAGTCTGTGAGACTCTTATCTCCAATTAACCACCAGAAAACCAGAAGTGGTACTGTGGCTCAAGTGGTAGAGTGCTAGCCTTGAGCTGAAGAGCTCAGGGATGGTGCCCAGGCCCTAGTTCAAGGTCCATGACAAAAAACAAACAAGCCAACAACAAAACGAAAGTTGCACAGAAACAGCCCAGATGCCCTACAATAGATGAATGGATCAATAAAATGTGAAACATATACACAATAGAATTCTACTCATCCATTAGAAAAAAATACGATTATGTCATCTGCAGGGAAATAGATGGACCTGGAATAAATCGTGCTAAATGAGGTAAGCCAAGCTCAGAAAGACAAACAGTGCACATTTTCTCTCATATGTAAAAGCTAGAGCTAAAAATACAGCTGGACATGGTAACCTATACAGGATTCTAGGCATTCACATACCAACACTCAGACTAAAGGAGGATATCCTTTGGGGAAGAACCCAAAGGTGCAACTTCTCTAAACATTTAAAATACTATTTATTGAAATGAATGGCAGTGGTGTTTGTTTGGCTTTGGGCTTTTTTCTTTTAGGGTACACAGTGAGGAGGGCACAAAAAGCGAGGGAAGAAGAGTAAACAAATGCAATCGTGCTATTCAGTTACACCCTGTGTGGAAAATGAATTATGAAACTTATGGACAGCAATGGTAGGAGGAGGCTGGGGGAGAGCAAAGGAAGGGGTGACATTGTCCCCCAAAAGAAATCTATTTACTCAGTACTTATGAAGCGGTACAATACCTTAATAATAAAATTATTTTCTTAAAGTTTTAGAAAGGAAAACTACATTATTCCACAATAAAAAAAATCAAACTTGTTTGTACAAAGGGTAAAAAGAGAAGAGAAAAAAGAAAAGAGGTTGCAGGGGATCACCTCATTCGTAAGGAAATGGAAAGATGTGGAAAATCATATTAAGTGAAGTAAGCCAGACCCAAAGAAACACAGGCTCAATGGTTTCCTTCATTTGTCATAATTAGTACACATCTAAGACTCTGCTAGCAGAGGATTACAATAGTTCATAACCTAGGTACATAAAGTCATATAGGATGAGGCTAAATGAAAGGATCTAAGGGATATGGAAAAAAGAGCTTTATCTTGTGTGATTATTGTTCTTAATGTACTATGTTATTTTTCTTCTCTTTTCTTTTGCCCTATGGTTAATCTCATATTGTTACTGTATCTGACTTTGTTACCTGGTAAATTGAATATACCTTTATTTGTTTATTTGAAATAGGAAATGGAAGGGGGAAAACAAGATGATGGGTAGGGTAGAAATGGGGACAAAAACATGAGAAGGGGTATCAAAGTGTGAGAAGTAATTCACTTCTACCTGATGAATGTAACTGTAACCCCTCTATACATTATCCCGACAATTTAAAAAAAAAAAGAGGTCCCAGGAGAATCCAGAACTGGAGACACAATCCTTCTCCCCACAGGACTCCCAGCACACTCTACAAGTTGATTCAGTTAGCATTCAAATGAAATTTACCTGTCACCCTTGAAGCTTAACTGCATTAACAGACTATAAATTGTACTAAAAGTGATATAAAAATAAAACCAATATTATCATAAATCTAAATACTGAATACCTCCTATATGCCAGCCATGGTTCTAGAATAATAATAAATGTTTTCCAAAATGATTATTCAAGGAATGCTAAACTTCAGTCTAGTAGAGTAGTCCTGGAATGGGATTCATGGCTCCTTTTGGGAAAACTCCAGTGGATTGCTCATTCCATTTCTTGATTCTCCCTAAGCCTCAGTTCTTTGTCTGCAAAATGAAGCTTAGCTCCATGCTTATGATCACACAAGCCATTCTCAAGAGGGCTCAGAGCCTAGAAAGTTTTTCATCCAATCCACAGCTCCCTCTGCTCTCCTTCAAATTACTGCCATCTTTGGCCAAGTGACAAGCGAATAAGTGACAGAAGTAAGCAAAGAATGTCATTAGAGTGAAGAAAATTTGTGAAAAAAATATTTCTCCAAATATACCATAGTTATTAATTAAATTCAACTTTAGCAGTGAGATAATAAAGTCCAGAATGAGGCAATGTCATCCTTTCTGAGGTAGCACAGAATTCCATTGTGTATGTATACCACATTTTCTCGATCCATTCATCTACTGGGGGCATCTGGGTTGGTTCTATATCTTAGCTATGGTAAATAATGCTGCAATGAACATGGTTGTGCTGGTTGGCTTTCTGTTTTTAATGGGAAGAAAATATTGATCTTGAAGAAACAAGAAAAATACTTGCCAAGTAGCCTATAACATACTCCATTATGTGGAGAGGGCACAGTCAATAGAACCATCTGTATTTCAAAGCAATATCAGGCCACAAGACCTTTGTCCTGTGGGGTAAGGTGAAGTATGAGAAGGTAACCCTTATGAAATTTAGAATGTGGAATATGAATAATTAGGAAAATGAGGTTTCTATGACTTTAACAATACGTAGTAGATTGTTAAGAGTTCTCAGGGCACAATATACACCAACAAGTTGCACTTCTCTCCTTTAGTGGCTGGGGCTCATATTCTTTTTTATTTTTATGCATGTATTGGCAATGGGGCTTGAATCAGGGCCTGTGCATTGTCCCTTAGCTATGTCACTCAAGGTTGGTGCTCTACCACTTAAATTATAGCTCCAGTTCCAGCTTTTTGTTGATTAATTGGAGGTAAAATTCTCATGGACTTTTCTGCCTAGTCTAATTTTGATCCTCAGAGTTCAGCCTCTGAGTAGCTAAGATTACAGTTATGAGCCACTGGCTCCCAGCTAAGCTCACATTCTTACACTAGTTCTCAGTGAAGAATAAGTCAGAACGTTTAGAGATCAAGTAATTATTTTCAGTTCAATTAAATGCTGTAATTGGGGGAATAGTGCTAAACAAACATAGTGGTAGCAAAGTCAAAACTCAGTGGCTTCAACAATAATTAATTTTAAAAAGTAATTATAGTCTTGGTGTGAAAGGGTATCAATGTATGTGAATTAATGCACCTTCTATCTGGCAAATATCATGTAACCCTTTTACTAATTACAATAAAAAAGTAATTATAGAATTTCTAGGATAATTGACAAAATTTATATCTAGAGGGGCCGGGAGTTTGGCCTAGTGGTTAAAGTGCTTGCCTAGCATGCACGAAGACCGGGGTTCGATTCCTTGGTACCACATACATAGAAAAAAGCTGGAAGTGGTGCTGAGGCTCAAGTGGTAGAGCTCTAGCCTTGAGAAAGTCCAAGGACAGTGCTCAGGCCCTGAGCTCAAGCCCAGGACTGGCACAAAAAAAAATTATATCTAGACTGTGGATTACATCAATGTCCAATTTCCTAATTTCGGTTATAAATACATAACTATGGAAAGGAATATCTTTGATTTTAGAAAAATATACACTCAACCATTAAAGGGAAAATGGGCATTATGTCTCAAGCTCATTCTCATACAGTTTAGGAGATAGAGAGGGAAAAAGAGACAGAGAGAGAAACAGCAAACAAACCAAACCAAAATATGAATCCATGGGAAAATCTAGATAAGAGAATTAAAATAATTATTTTCACTACTTTTGAATTTTTCTATGTTTGAAATTATACTACAGTTTGGAATGGCCCTCAATCTCCCCCGCCATTGTAATATAATAAACAAAGCAGAGAAGTGAAAGGCATATTTCTACCAGGAAAGAATCTCTGTTTGGCCAGCACATAGTTCTTTCTATATTCAATGCCAAAACACAGGAAAATCCCAAGCTGACTGCTTGCCAAGCACGGAAAGGTAACAGGTGTCAAAGAAAGTCCAATGACCATGTTTAAATGAATCAGCTCCAACCAGTTTCTCAAAGTATCTATCCAAACACAGCTCATAGATACCAAAGCAGAGTGAAACCACCCAAGTTCCAGTAGCCCTTGACCTCCCACTGTCCTTAAACACTGTCCTCAAACACTGCTATAAACATACACCAAAGACAATTCATTTGAAACGGCAAGCAATAGATACATGGGAGGGAAAGAAAGGTGTGTGTGTGTGTGTGTGTGTGTGTGTGCGCGTGAGCGAGGGGGAGAGAGACAGAGAGAGAGAGAGAGACTCTGTAGACCACAGATAACAGCCAAGATTACTCAGATGGCAGTCAAAAATTATTAGATAGACAACCAACCTGACTTATAAAACAGTAACTCCTTTGAACACCCTAATAATAACAATAAAAAGTTTCCTCCTTAGGAAAAGATTCACAGTGTGTGAAACATCTACTCTTAATTTTTTTTCCAGTCCTGACTTGAACTCAGGGCATGAGCACTGTTCTTGGGCTTTCTGAAAACTAGAGTTCTACCACTTGAGCACCACTTCTGGCTTTTTCTACATATGTGGTACTGCAGAATCTGAACCCAGGTCTTCCTGCAGGCTAGGCAAGCACTTACCATTAGGCCAAATTCCTGGTCCCTCTACTTGTAATTCTTTACCACAGTCTTTAATTCTCTGTCTTGTACTTATTCTTATCTAATGTTTTCTCATTTACTTTAGTTTTAAATTAGTTTTATTAAAAAAAAAAGAGCTACACTCTGTGCATCTAGTTAAAATTGGACCTCACAGAACTAAACAAGGGAAATGATGGACAGAACACATATTTTAAGGCTGGAACTCTTTTTCCTGTCCCCCTTTCCTACTGTTCAGCTGGAAGCTTATAATTAAACCTACCAAATGCATTTCACTTTCTTTTTTTTGTTCTTGGTCCTGGGGCTTGAACTCAGAGCCTGGACACTGCTCTTGGACTTTACTTTGCTCAAGGCTAGCACTCTGCCACTTGAGCCACAGCACCATTTCTAGCTTTTTCTAGGTATGTAGTACTGGCAATCAAACCCAGGGCTTCATGCATGCTAGGCGAGCACTCCAGTACTAGGCAAAACTCCCAGCCTGCACTTCACTTTCATTTTCAAAATACACTTTAGCCCAAACTCATTTTGCATCTTAATAAAATATAAAGACATCAGACTGAAGAAGAGTTAAATTCTAAACAAACCATATTTAAATAAAATTTTAATGCCCTGCCTCACCTCCCAAGTAATAAATGCAGCTCATATAAACACAGATAATGTTGTTGACTTACAGGGATTTATGAAAGTAATTTTGATTTTTGCATTATTGAGATAGCTCTAGTATACTATAAATTATAAGTAAACAAACAAGGGGGGAAAAGGCTTTAAAAGGAACAATACAATCCAATATAACCACTCTATTTAAACAGTAATGTTAGCATAACAAGTAAGTTAAAAAAAGAAAAGGGAAAATAATTATTGAACAGATGGGTGGTGAGAAGTTAGGTTTTAAAAAAAAATGAAGCACAAAGCCTTAATCTGAAGCCAAGCAGAGATAAAGATAAACAAGAAGTTGACCTCCACACCAAAGAGCATAATACCCAGGAAATTAAATGAAATCAGTTTAAAATCCCGACTGTAGTTCATATGAACTTAGCATCCTGATGCCAAATGAAACATTAAAGTAAGTTTGCTATTTTTAGGGCTTTGTATCTTGGTGGTTGTATAATGAATCAGGACGTGTCTTGGCAAATTCACTAGCAGACTGGAAGATGTTTGTTTTCTTGCTGAAAATAGTTGGAGTCTCCTAAGATGTGGAACGGACACAAAGTGAGTAGAATGTTTAAGGAATCTGGCTCCACTATCAAATGGAAGAAACTGGTTGGGAGCTGAGGGCTAAGGACCTAACACCTTGTCTGGTTATATAAGAGTCTGAAGATACACAGAGGTGGCAATTATAGATTAGACGGTGGTTTGTCTGTAGCATGTGAGACACATTACACAAAATTCCAGAGAAACACTGGAAAGTCTCAGAGCTGAGACCTCACCAGCTTATTGGAATGGAGCCCCTAAGCTGGCAGGCGATCTATAAAGGAACCCCACAGCAGATGTCACCCTTTTGGAATCTGGTAAATTCTTCCCACCCCCACCAGAAAGATGTGTGTTTCTCTAGGAATGTTTTTCTTCTTCTCTTATGAGACCTCAGCATTGCCCAAACCATTTTACCCAGTATCAGGACATCACAGCATGCCAGCTGAATACCATGATCCTACCACAGGTATTTTTGTCCACTCTGGGCCTCAGGCTACTTACCTATACAATGGGAGTATTAGATCCATTGAGCTGTGATGTCTCTTCCAGCTCTAAGAGTAGAATTCCAATGGGCTATTCTGGAACACAAACCCAAAGAACTCAGCATTTGACCTTCTACAGTCTTAGCTATAGACACTAATGAATAACTTGCTTTTATCTTGCCAAATCTCACAATTGTATCTAGCTGGCCAAAGGGTTTCCCAGGAGCTTTTTAGTCTGGGTAAACCTACCAGCATAATCTCAGAATGCTCCTGGCTCCTGATCATTACAACCTAACATCATAGAAACTAGAGCTCAGCTATAACACAACAGCACAGGGAGGGGCTCTAAGACTGGATGGTCTCAGAGCATGAACTCAGGGCCTGAGCACTATACCTTACCTTTTTTGTTTGAAACTGGTGCCCTTCCAGTTGAGCTACACTTCCACTTCCAAGAGCGGACCATAATGAACATGAGGAATCTGTGTTGGTAAAAGATCCATGGGGCAAAATTACCTAGATATTCACCCTTTTACAGAGTAACAAGCTAATATCGCTGTTTGCCATTGCAAGAACCTCTACAAAGAGGGTTTTTTTTTCCCCTCTCACCAAGCTCTTGTGCCCACCATGTAAAATAGATTAATTTATTACATATACTATGAACAAAGAGGAACAAATACAAAAAGAATAAAGTCTAGGATAATTGAGAGGATGAGTGGAGTTGAGAGGGATGAGGAAAATGACAGAAGGGACCGTGACCTTAACCAAGATGCATTGTACTTGTAAGCTGACATGTTGAACTGAAACCCCTGGGCATAACTACTTCAAGATTAAAAAACAAAAAAAAGCTATTAGAATTCAAAGTCAGGCCAATCAGAACCAGCATGCTTCTACATAACAAAAGTTCACCTTAAATTCAACTGAAAAGCATATGAAAACACTTATACTTAGAACTTGCTTTAATTTAATGTTTAGAATATTTTATTTGGAAACAATAGCAAACATACAGAGAAGGTATTGTCTTTACCAAGAACCTCATGAAAGAAAAATGCAGGAGTGAAGCATCACCAACCTTGTGAATGCTTTAGCAGGTCTATCTTGAAACTTTCCTTTGAATGCTTCAGCATGTCTATCCTACAGTCATACTGTGTCCATCAAAATCTGTGGCCAAACTCCCACCCCCTCCAGTAAAATCTTTCCTAGCCAAAGGAGCCAGTCCTGAATCACAAATTGCATCTCCTTGTCATGGCTATTTAGTTTCCTTCAGTCTACGACACCTTCTTGAGCTTGACTTTTATGACCCTGACATTTTTGAAGATTACAGCCTATTATTTTACAGAACAGCCTCACTTTGAGCTTTCCTGGCATATGCTGATGATTCGGGTTAAGCTTCTCTGGCAGGAATATTACAGAGGCGGTAGTATGCTGTTCCCTTTCCTTTAACAGGTGGCACATCATTTTGCTTTGTTGCTGGGAATATCAACTAGAGGCACTCAGCAACTACTTTTCTTTTGTAATTCGTTAGTACTTCATATGAAGGTACCTTGGGCTATACAAAGATCTCATTCCTAAAGAAACTACTACATTACACATTTAGTAACTTATTTATTTGTATTCGTGTAGATGTGAATTTTTGCTTTATTCATTGAATTATTTGTTTAACTTTTTAATGTTCAACTTATCTCATTCGGGGATAGTAGGAGACCCTTCCAGCTGGCGTCTACATTGGTCCTTTTGATATATCTTTATCATTCCTTGAGTCATATTTTTTGACATAATACGGTATTCCAAACTCATCTTTTCCTGCCCTAACTCTGAAATCATCCATTTGTCAAGAGAGTCCCTGTCTCTTTTAGTGGAAAGGGGTGTTTAGGATCAATGTTCAGGCACTGAGCATGCTCATAACAATTGCCACTGCTGCTCTTGCCCCTCCCCACCTTGCTACAGACATATTCATGCCTCTCAGGCTTTAATACCCTGAGACTGCCAAGACCTCACCACCCCACTTGGGCCCATGTCCTTCCATGACCCACCAAGGTACCTTTCCTGTATTCCTGTAGCCTGCACCTCCACCCCATGCCCACTGAGTGAGCAGAGCCTTGCTCAGCACTTGCACTGTATTTTTTCAGGAAGGGCAAAAGAAGAGGCCTGGGCCTTTAGATCACCTCACTTGCTAATTCTTTTGGGTTTACCAAGAAGAGCTCTCGAGTGCTTCTACATTGTTTACACATTTCCATCAAATTACATCAACGCCCATCATACTACTCTGGCCAGTATCCAAATGATAATGGCAAAACCAGCAAGAGCAAAACCCAGTGAAGCAGCTGATGGAAGACTTGCAGACAGTAAAACCTGTCCAAGGAAAAAAAAGAAGTTCCTTCAGTTCTTTAAAAGTAGAATGCACTCAAGAACACGATTCCTGACTCAGTTTTTGGAGGCAAAAAATATAAATTACCAAATACGCTAGTGTGACAGTTTTGCATGTAAGAATAGTGTGAGTAGAGTCTTTTTTTTTTTTTCAAGAAAATATGGGAAATGGAGCAGTGTGAGATCTGGAGTTGTGAAACCACTTGTGCAACCTGTATTAAATGGACTTGGGCAAGTCACAGGCTTTCTATATGCCTTGGTTTCTTATTGCAAAATAAGGAAGTGGTATAAAAGAAACAATAATTATAATTACTGTCACCATAAATAGGATCACAACACCTTGCCTGCTACAGATCCTCCCCTCACCCCCAGACCTTCTACTTTTCCAAACTCTTTACTTTGGCCTCTTCTATCCCAGACATCCTCTATCTTCATACCAGCCTATATCCTTTTCACTATCACCCCTTCACTATCTGAATAATCATATGTGTTAGCTTCTTAACTCTTCTGCTCCTACTATTTAAGATTATGAATGCATGACCTCTGGTTGTGTCCTCAGAACCTTGGACAGTGGCTGGTATATAGTAGGTGTGTAATAAACAGGATACGATAGCTATTTTATTTGGTTTGTGAATTAAAATAAGATAATAAAAGGATGATATTTAGTGCAGAATATGTACATAGTAAAAAATATGGTATAATAATAATAAACATCAGGTCACCTGAATTTTGGAGAATTTTCAGAAAAAACGGCAAAAGTTATTTTGTCTGGTCTCTCTAGTAACATATCTAGACCCTAAATAGAAATCTTTAGCCCTAAAGGCATCTAGTTACTCTCAAAAGAGCTCTAAAAACCTGATTAAGACAGAGGACCAGGGGCCAGGAGTTTGGCCTAGTGGTAGAGTGCTTGCCTAGCACACACGAAGACCTGGGTTCAATTCCTTGGTACCACATACATAGAAAAAAGTGGAAGTGGTGCTGTGGCTCAAGTGGTAGAGCTCTAGCCTTGAGAAAACCCAAAGACAGTACTCAGGCCCTGAGCTCATTCATTTTGTCATTGCCAAGAAAAATACAGAGGCCTACACTTTTCGACCCCCCAAGCCCATGACCATTTCCTCAGTTTAGCAATCATCCACCCCTGAAAAATGCTTCCTGGTCAACAAAGGCATGAGCAAGGCAATGTTCCTTGCAGACAAAGCTGTGTCAGAGCAGAGTCTGCCAGACTCACACGTCCCATGTTCAACTTTCACTTGCTAGACCAGTGGCACATATGATCTATTTACAGCACAAACAAAACAAATGAAAAGGGACAAACATCTTTCTGTGCTAGCTTGATCTCATTTCTTGAGACAAGCAAGCCAATCAACTGCTGGGCTGTGCAGTAACTGGCTTTATCAAATAACTCTTAATACTTCCAATAGTAGGCGTCCTTTATCATTCCCACCTGCAACAAGTTACAAACTTAAGAAAGAAGTATGGGGCTTTGCTACTAAAAGTCCCCAGAACAGCAGTAATTACTTCACCCAGGAGCTTGCTACACACGTGAAATCTCAGACTCCTCTATTCAGAGCTACTCAATTAGAAGATTCTGATCACCTGGTCTCTAAGTACTTGACACACATACTAAAGTCTGAAAAGATGGAAATTAGAAAAATGTCTTTGAAATACTTTAAATGAAATTACATTTGTCCCGTTCATTTAAAATAAAAAGGGGGGAAGAGACTATTAGACTTATTTGGCATAGATTAACAACTGAACATTGACCCCAAGAGATTTCTTGGTGATATTATCTTGTTCTTAGGATTTATGCTCCATTTTTATTGTATTAGATTTCTTCTAATCCCAGAGCAAGTTAAGAAAGCTTGATGCATTGAGCAATATAAGCACTGTGGTGGTAAATTGCTTTTATGGTGAAGAAAAGCTTTGATTTGTGCTGTTTGCCAATTTCTACTGTGTAACTATCTCTTCAGTCAATTCAAGCTACCAATAAATGGCAGGAAAAATGTAACAGCTGATTTTTTTTTCATTTTTGTGCCAATCCTTGGGCTTGACCTCAGGGCCTGGGGCTGTCCTTGAGCTTTTTTTCTCAAGGCTAGTACTCAACTAGCTCCACTTCTGGCTTTTGTGATGATTACTAGAGATAAGAGTCCCATGAACTCACCTGCCTGGGCTGGCTTTGAATCACAATCCTCAGATCTCAGCCTCTTGATCAGCTAAGATTATAGGTGTGAGCCACCAACACCTGGCAATAACAGTTGACATAGCTCTTATGAACATCCATTTTCAGACATTGATAATTTCTTGAGGTCATAGCTGAGGGGCCATGTTATCCCAATTGTTTCTGAACCAAAATGCTGCAAGGTATAACTGGCACAGAAAATGGCCACAGGAGAGACAGTAAGAATTTAAGTGTTGTAAATATCTTCAGGCTACTGGGTCACCCTTCACAGAGGTTTGCCCATTACATGAACTTGTCACTATATGAGCCATTAAAACTCCCAAGTTTATCACTGGGTAGAAAAGTGTTCTCCTTAATGAAGTCAAAAGCTACAGGGCTATGAATTCCAACAAAGCCATCACACACAGAGTCTACCAGCTACACAATCCTAGGAAGGAAGAAATGACCTGGAAAGCTAATACTAAGGAGTCAGGTGTGATGATGGTGATGGGAATTCAGTCTCCCTACATCTCAGATGTGGAAAAAATCTTGATGATCTGTACTTTCACCAAAGGCTTCTACTACAGGCAATTAGCAGCCTTTTATAGTCCTCCCAAGGCAGTACATTATATTATTTTACATTCATTGTGATAGCTAAAATACATCTTCTGTAATTTCTAGTCGCTAATCATGATTCTCTTAAGTCACACACAAAAAAGACATGGTCACACACAAAAAAGACGGTGTCTACCTGAAAATACCAACTCTGGCCTTCTCCTTATCTTCCACTTTACTCACATTTTCAGATCTCTCACCACTTCTTACTTATGGAAAAAAGGTATCCACTTCTAGATAAATTTCTTTTTGATCTACGTGCTTTGCCTGCCATCTGTTATAAATCTAAATTTTCTCTCATTTAGCCATGGGAATATATTACTAAAGTATCACCAACTTCTATTACCAATAATCCTCCACATTTCATTGGTAAATGTAACAGAAGTTTATTTCTCCATATATATTCAAAAGCAGGGTTGTTCTATTACGAAACCATAGTTATAAGAACAGCTTAGTACTGGAACATGAACAAATTTGAGGACCAATAGAATAGACTTGAAGACCTGGAAATAAACCTACAGACCTATGGCCATGTAACCTTTGATCAGGGAGCCGAAAGTACAAGATGAAAGAAAGACAAATGGTGCTGACATAATTGGCTACACATGTAAAACACTGAAGGTAGACCCTGATATATCATCCTGCAACGGAATCAATTCCAAATGAATCAAAGACCTCAACATAGGACCAGATATCCTGAAAACATTACCGGTAAAGATTAGGGGAAACACTAGGGCTCCTTGGCCCAGGTCAAAACTTCCTAAGTAAAGATCCAGAAACACAACAAATCAAAGAAAAGCTAGATAAATGGGATTAAACTGTAGAGTTTCTGAATGGCAAAGGACATAGCAGAATAAATAGAAAGCCTACAGACTTGGAGAAGATCTTTACTAGCTATATATCAGATAAGAGTCTCATATCTAAAACTTATTTAGCGCTCAAAAAACTAAATTCCCCAAAAAACACTCAAAGAAACAATAACCCCATTAATAATTGAGCTAAAGACTTAAAAAGAGACTTCTCTGAAGAAGAAATGAGAATAGCTAATAGTCACATGAAGAAATGGTCAGTATTTCTGGCCATAAAAGAAATTCAAATCAAAACAACACTGAGATTCCACCACATCCGAGTTAGAATGGCCATTATCAAGAAAACTAAGAACAACAGATGCTGGCAGCGATGTGGCCAAAACAGAGTGCTACTACACTACTGATGGGATTGTAAACTTGTTTAACTACTCTGGAAAGTGAGGAAAGAGGCTCCTCCAAAGACTAAACATATGACCCAGCAATTCCACGTCTGGGCATTTACCCAAATGACCACAAACAAGGCCACACTACAGCTACCAGCACAAACATGTTGGCTATAGAATTATTTATGATAGCTAAAATATGGAATCAACCAAGATGCTCCTCCGTAAATGAATGGATCAAGAAAATGTGGTATATACACGCAGTGAAATTCTACTCCTTCATGAGAAAGAATGACATTGCCCCATTCATAAGGAAATAGAACGACTCAGAAATAATCATATTAAGTGAAATAACCCAGACCCAAAGAAACCTAGGCTGCATGGTTTCCCTTATTTGTAATAGCTAGAATATGTCTAGTATTTTCTTAACAGAGAATCACAATGTTCCAATAGCAATATGGATATGACCATTTACAATGATGCTTATTGAAACGATTTCCCAGCAATGGAAACAAAAGTTTGTTTCTTTTTTTAGTGTTTTCAGTTATTTTTAAAATTTCTTTTTATTTTCTTTAGTTTATTCCTTTTTGTTGCTGTTTTTGATTTCTATACCTTTTATCTTATATATAAGTTTATCTGATTTTGGGACAGGAAGGGGGATTAGAAATGGTGCAACAGGGATACTCACTAGACACTATGCTAGAAATGAACTTTACAACTTGTTGGGGAGGGAAGTCAGGGGGGAAATGGGGAAAAACAAGATAAGGGATAATACTGTTCAAAAAGAAGTATACTTGTGACCTTCCTACGCAATTGTAAACCTTTTCTCTGCACATCATCTTCACAATATTTTTTTCAATTTAAAAAGCAGGGCTGTAAATGATGATTCATAGGTTCTGGATTCTTCAATCTTCTTTAATGTTTGAACTTCAAAATCATATTGAGAACAAAAGGAGCAGAGGGAGGCTGGGAGTGTGGCTTAGTAGTAGAGTGCTTGCCTAACATACATGAGGCCCTGAGTTCAATTCCTTGGTACCACATAACAGAAAAAGCTGAAAGTGGTGCTGTGGTTCAAGTGGTAGAGCACTAGCCTTGAGAAGGCCCAAGGACAATGCTCAGCCCCTAAGTTCCAGCCCCAAAACAGAAAGAGAGAAAGAAAAAGAAAAAGAGAGGGAGAGGGCAAGGGAGAGGGAGAGAAAGAGAGAGAGGGAGAGGGAGAAGAAGAGAGGGAGGGAGGAAAGGAAGGAGGGAGAGAAGGAAGGAAGGAAGAAAGGAAGGAAGGAAGGAAGGAAGGGAGGGAGGGAGGGAGGGAGGGAGGGAGGGAGGAAGGAAGGAAGGAAGGAAGGAAGGAAGGAAGGAAGGAAGGAAGGATGGAAGGAAGCAAGCAGAGGATCTACTAAAATAATGAGCTAAGACTAGAATGGGTGCATATCACATTTCATTTTCCATAAACCAGTGACAGTCCATAACTAACTAAAATATGCGGTTGAAAAATGTATTTAGCTCTGTAACCAGGAGGAAGAGAAAGGAAGTTTAGAAAACAGCCAGACAAATTCTGCCATAAGTAGTACATTAAACAAGATCAGGCACATTTATGGTGTGGCTTAAAACAATTGTCTAAATGTCTGAGTACTCACAAAAACCCAAATTATCTACAAGGACAGTCAATGGTCTACCTAAATTTGAAATGAAAAGAATGTTATCCATAGGAAAATAGGTCTGGAAACACAGTTTTAGTGTTTTGTAAAATAGAGACAATTTAACACCTGAGAGTGCTTTCAAAAGATTTCCCCAGGAATACATTAGGAAAACTCATTATCCTTACAGCATAATAAAGAGCAATAGTAAGTCAATAGCAAAACATTAATTTTTAGGAAAGATTTTCTGTTGCCTGGATTATTCGTAAAGAATAGCAAGTATATTCTGTGTTATTCTCACAAAATTATTTATACTTGTGCATTATTTAATAAATTGAAGTAGACTAAAAAGTAATTGATGGGTTTGATTGTGTACACATTTATATATTAATAAATGAGCAAAATTAGAAAATTCAATGATGTGGTAAAGAGGTGGTTCCCTAAAATATCAATAAATACAGACAAATAATGAAAGAGCAGAAAAAAGTACTATTGTGAAAAATGAGTATTATTAAGCAATGCACAAAGTACAAAGTGTCAATATGATAAAATAATTTGCCTCAATAGCAAAGAAAAGAAAGCAATGTTACTTGGCAAAGCTTTTTAAGTTGGCAAACCTTTTCATAAAGACTGATGTCCATGTTAATGAGAATGAGACAAAGCTGCCATTCATTCTCACCTAAAGTTCCCAGAGAAGACTGCAGAGACTGGTGTACAAGGATGTTCTTCTTTCCTTGTGAAGACAGAAATAGCATTTTTAATGATTGCCAAGATAACCGAATGCATTTAGAGAAGATAGTACAATATACCCCTTAAGTTATACTTTTGAAAAATAGAACAATATGAAATAATGTTATATGAGGAAGAAAATTAGGATACATAAGACATATATTGTATGATCCTAATCTCATGGGTTACATGTCTGTGATTGGCAGTATATGGTAATGTGTCTGTGATAATAAGTAGTTGTTATTGATAAAGAAAAGTTGTGGCTGGGAGTTTGGCCTAGTGGTAGAATGCTTGCTTAGCATGCACGAAGACCCAGGTTCGATTCCTCAGTACCACATACATAGAAAAAATCCAGAAATGGTGCTGAGGCTCAAGTGGTAGAGCTCTAGCCTTGAGAAAGCCCAAGGACAGTGGTCAGGCCCTGAGCTCAAGCCCAGGACTGGCAAAAAAAAAAGAAAGTTCCTCAATAAAGAGAAAGTATCAAAACTTCCAAAATAAACCTGAGTGGTCTCATGACTTCTAATTATTTCCATATTTCCATGTCTTATCTATTGTTGGTTCTACTACAGTGCTTAAAACTTCAGCAATTAATTGAAAGTCCTAAAACTTCAGCAGTTAAAAGCCCTAAGATGTTAGCAATTAGTTTACCATCAGTGTTAAAACACACACACACACACACACACACACACACACACACACAGACACACAACAGAAGCCACTTAGGCAATATACTGAATTTCTATTTCTACAGGAATTAGATTGCTATGTTTGGATATGAAATGGCCCCACAGGCTCTTAAGCTGATGCTTTGTCCCCACCCCCCCTTCCATGGTGGAGCTATTTTGAGAAGTGCTTGAAATCTAGGGAGGGGGCCTAGCTGGAAGAAATGGATAACTGAGGTGCATATGCGCCAAATCCTCCACTCTGCCCAATACATTCACCTCTCTCTCCCTCTCCCTATGCTTCTTCCTCTTCCTTCTTTTCTTCCTCTTTCTCTCCTTCCTCCTCTTCCTCCTCCTTCATTTTCTCTTCCTACTTCCTCTCTCTCTCTCTCTCTCTCTCTCTCTCTCTCTCTCTCTCTCTCTCTCTCTCTCTCTCTCTCTCTCTCTTTCTCTCTCTCTCTTTCCCTCCCTCCCTCTCTCCCTACTTTTCCCCTTCCTGGCTCCCATGAGGTGAGGAACTCCACTTTCTTATGTCCTTCTACCAAATTTACCTCCCATCACCCACAAATGACAGCTGACCATAGACTAAAGACTAAAGAGAGCCTAATAAATATTCCCTCTTACAAGTCATTTCTCTGTGGTATTTGTCCCGAGGGTGGGGGGAATCAAAAGATCTGCCTAAAGATCAAGGAAGTCACTGTCCCCTTGCAAAGCATAAGACAGGACATTAAGTTACTAGATCAACTGATAGAAGTACCCCACTCTCTGTACTACAACACCCAATCCACCTATTCCTTTCCCCAGACCTTCCACACCCTTTTCATGATTGACAGACAGGCAGACAGATAGATTCAACAGCTTGTGCTTTCTCCACGCTTCAAACCTATTTTCCCCTTTCAAATAAAACCTCAGCAAAACCCCAGGCTGCGAATCGAGCATGTGAGCACGGGAGCATGCCAGCATGCTCGTGATCATTCTCCCGACGCTGACTGACGAAGGCTCCACTGTCTGTGAAGGACAGGTGGCAGCAAAACACAGTATAAGCAGCTCTGGAGACCCCAGGTTGTCCTAAAGTCCAGTCCAGAGTGAGTTCTGATCTGATTGGATGCCACTGTGTCCATAGAAGGAAAAACAATTTGAACCTTGTATTGGGACAACCATTAAAAAAATCACCTTGAATCTGGCCATACGGATCTAGTTAGCATGTGAGAAAAAGCTAAGCACGCCACCTGTCCCCACTAGATCTGGTGACACACAGAACCATTTGTTCCTTGTTGTTCCCAGCATGAAACCGAAGATATTTTTAATTTTAAAACAATAGC